>NW_018407154.1:27566-84204 GCF_002113885.1 Mizuhopecten yessoensis | reverse complement strand
AACTGATGCCGACTTTATAGTGCTACCTCACTGAAACATACTGCCGAAGACACCCAGCAGGACGCCCCACCCGGTCACATTATACTGACAACGGGCGAACCAGTCGTCCCACTCCTAATTTGCTGAGCGTTAAGCAGGAGTATAAACTACCATTTTTAAAGACTTTGGTATGTCTCGGCCAGGGGACAGAACCCAAAGCCTTCCTCACAGGGGCGAACGCTCAACAAATGGCCAAAAGTGAGGCATTGTCAATGGAGACATTAGGAAGAAGAAAGTTATATTAGAAAGGAGAGAAGAGATAAGGTCCCAAATTTAGTCGCCTCTTACGATCATGCAATTGGGGGCAGCAGGTACAATTCTTACGCCCTACCTGCAGTGCCCCATCCCTTGTTTAATTTTATTGGCAACACATTTATGTTTAAAGCTAAATAAATTTGAATTCTGAATATTGGCAAGTGTGCAATTAACTTCTAATGATGAATAATTACTGTTCAATAATTTTGAATACGGACTTAGAAATCATATAACTTGGTTTCATAGTGCGGCAAGAAGTTGCATTGCCTGACGGCCCCTAGAGAGGAGCCTCTTTTGAAACCGTTTCATCTCGCTCGCACCACTTGTGTTTACTGCCTAGTTAGGTGACGTTATTGGCGCTATTTTTAGCAGAGCTTTCCCGAACAATTCCAGTGGTCAAACTGGACATTTGGAACGGACTATGAATATGGGGATAGCGTGGTAACATAAGTGGAAGTGCATACAATACATACATTCATTAAAAAAAACGCCTTTTCACGTGATGTCCCTTTATTATTATACTCTTTTTTTATAAAGATACAAAAAAACTAAACAAAAAATGAGACAATTCTTACATTTGTACCAATAGTAATAATAAATCCCAAAAAGTCATATATACAACTTACAGCATACAATATAGCACTGTTTGAATACAAATATAATAAAGTAGGCATTACCAACCAATAAAATTACTTCAAATGTATTAACCAATATAAAACAAAACAAATTGCACACTGTATGGATAACATTATAACAATGTACTTTACTGTGTCATAGCAAAAATGTCACAATGAACAACAATACCAACGTTCCACATACTTAACACAAAAATAATAAATTTCTACCTACTATGCAAATAACATACTATGTTGTGATATAAAAAAAATCACACTATACAACAACAATAAACTTTTACATTCTGAACATAACAGTAATAGACTTTCACATTATGAACAGATAACAACATACCATATTGTGATATGAAAAATATCACACTGTATAGCAATAATAAACTTCGTCATTATATACAGATAACAACATACCATATTGTGATATAAAAAATATCACACTGTATAGCAATAATAAACTTTGTCATTATATACAGATAACAACATACCATATTGTGATATAAAAATATCACACTGTATAGCAATAATAAACTTTGTCATTATATACAGATAACAACATACTATATGTATTGTCGTCTAACAAATATCCCAATATACAACAAGAATAAACTTTTACATCATGTACAAATAACATCAAATTGTAAAAATAACACTGTTGTATGTTATATAAAAAAGGAACTTGAAATATAGGCCTATTTGGCATATAATAACAAATATAATCCTGACTATTGTGATGTCGTTTGATGCACTTTCGTGTATGTATAAAATACTTCTCCGGCCTAAATGTCCTTCCCGTTGGGTAGCCTAGTGCCGCATTCCTTACAACCTTTCTGGTCCAGGTATTTAGATAACACCGCGTGTTCAACCACTCGTCTACCCTGCGACCAGGTTAAACAGTTATTGGCGTATTCGTGATCACTAGTACTGGAGGGATCCTCATCGGACGTCGGTGTCGGCTAATCAGTCAAATTGTCTGTAGTAGGGGCCTCAGTAGTCAGCGTCTCTCCAATGTGTGAACGAGTGTCACTTTGTTTCGTCGCATAGTCGTGGTGATATTTATGTTGTTATTATTGTCAATTAATGCGTTTAGTTTACATTTAAAACGGCCGTGTTTACGTCGGGCCTGCGTGTCGGCCATGAGATGACTGCCACGACGATGTTGTTTACATCGTTACGACATCTCTTTTCCCCCACACTTTCGCGATGGGAGATTTTCAACGCAAGGGACACAACTCTGTAGTCGAAACGTTATTCAAACGGAGGATAACAATATTATCGAAATGGTAATCAGGGGCAGGTGACTCTTAACACTGAAAAACGACAGTGGAATTCATTAGTGTTTTGCTCTGCCTTGGACGGGGAGGGGATCCTTAACACCAAACTTTCTTAGATAAACGTGGGTGCTCACTTCAATACCAACATCGCGTATCCAGTCGAAATTGTTCCCTTTTTCTTCTAAAACGTTGTATTATTCTTAAGCCAATAAATTGCGTTTTGGTGACCATTTCATTTTGCAAAAAAGTTTACACGTCAGAAGCATTGATATTACAATAATCACTATTGATCAAATATCTCTTGTAGTTTGGTCTAAACCATACTCGTTGGCCGTAGTCTTAGATGAATGCTCGATTGAGGTAGACAATGGGTTGTTGTCCTTCGTGACCAGGCGGAATACTGTGTTTGTGGGTACTGGGTGGTATTTCAGTGAGTTAGCACACTCAAGTCGGCATCACAATGTTTCGTTTGGTTCAGTTTTGGTTCGTCCTATTAACAACTAAGGTCATTTAAGGACGTGCCTCCATGTGTGAAGTGGTACACAGGGTTTGTTGGCGTGCTTACCTCCTTGTGCTAGTGCGGATCTGATGCCGATTTTATAGTGCTATCTCGCTATAGATCAAGCCGAAGGCAGGCATTCAACACAGCATTCCGCCCGGTCACATTATACTGACAACGGGTGAAGCAGCTGTTGCCATTCTGCTAAATGCTGAACGTTAAGCAGGGAATAACTACCATTTTTAAGAAGAAAAAAAGTTCAAAAGACAACTACTTTTTCAGGGCTGGACAAGTGCCGGAGTTTTACATTTTCTGCGTTCTAACCTCTGAAATAGTTGAATACAAGTCTTCATTTACGTTAAAATCGTGCTAGAATGTCGGTGATTTGTATTAATGATTGGTCTCTTCTTTGTAGGTTGTTTACAGTATCTTTTTATGTTTCCTGATTCAGAAAATTGAAGAGACTGTAGAAAATATTGGCTGTCCGGCGGACACTGTCTGCGCTAACATTCATAATAGCACTCACATCTGCATACATGATAAAGGTAAATACAGGCCAAACTAACAGTGGTTGGATGATTACAGTTTTTAAGGACTTTGGTATGTCCCGACATGAGGACAGATCCGATTGCCTTTCTTACCTGAGCAAACTTTCAACATTACATGCAAAAGTGTGGTTCTGCCAAGCAAGGCTTTTTCCCCTAGGGAGGGTTCAAATATTACAACATTATATAGTTTTGTTATTACATTTTCTTTCTCTGAAAATTGCCATGATGTATGCAAGGTGTGTGCACAATGTGAGAACTATGAAAAAACTGGACGATTATTGCTTGCACCATGGACGAACGTTGTGCGATAATAATCGTGGTTGGTGTAAATTAAAGAATGGCTTGACAATATATACGGTCTCGTGTTTAAACATTTAAACTTGGAAATATACAATAGGCATTATCCTGCTAATTCTTACTGACTCCCTGTAGATTGGGTGACAATAGCTGATGTGTTCCCTTTAAATGTTGCTACTTTTACCTGGCGTTGTCACTCGAGCGTCATACGACTTTAAATTATTCATATTTTTTTACTCACCAAAACCACTTAACTAATAGTAATAAAATTTTGAAGGAAAGTTCAACCATCGAATAAAATTGCAAATGGTGAATTATGTGAACCTAAAAATAATGGGGCCTGCGGGGTGGAGCCACAGAGGTGTTTGGTTAGGTTTTAGAGGGTCTAACGTCCTAACAACAGCTAAGATAATTCAAGGGCGTGCCTCAATGTGTGTTATGTATGCGTTCGTGTGTGCTTGATGAGTATGTTGGTATATTAGCCTCTTTGTGATAACGCAGATATGATGCCGACTTAATAGTGCTACCTCACTGCAAAATAAAACATTTTGTGCCCAAAAATAGACCCAAAGCAGGTGGTAGAGGTCAAGTCCCGTGGAGTGTTCAGGGTCGATTTAAGACTTCGGTGAGGAAGGAAGGAAAGAAAATACTTAGCAGAACTGGATGTTCGCCGGTGACCAGGTAGCTGTTTCAGTCAAGGGTTTGAATACTAGTTGGCCGTGCATTTTTAATGTCTTCTCCTGTTAATGTCACACTTAGATTAATTTACCATTATTTAGGGAAATATGTTTAAGAGAGCTTATATTTATAACCCTGCTGCATAGGAATGGTATGTGTGGTATTGATATTGTATGTTGAATACAGCACTCAACTAACAGAAAATGAGGAATGGGGGAAGGGTCATACATACTGAAATTAGGAGACAGTCAGTGGCTATTTACTGCAAACTAAAGATAAAAAAAACACAACATGCAAATTACGGACTGCGTACACAGTAGAACCTATTTTTGTCAACTGGGCAAACTTTAAACATTTAAACCAAAGGTGAGGTAATGCCAAGCAAGGCTTTTTCACTTGGGAGCGGTAAATATTAAAACATTTTATAGTTCGATTATTTATGTTTCTTCCCTGAAAACTGCCACGATGTGTGCACGATATGCGAACGATAAAAATCTGGACGATTTTTGCTTGCGTACCATGGACGAACGTTGTGCAATAATAATCTTTGTTGAATTACTGTCCTGCAGGTAGGGCGTAAGAATTGTCCTAATGTCGCTCTTGACAATGCCTCACTTTTGGCTTTTAGTTTAGCGTTCGCCCCTGTGAGGAAGTCTTTGGGTTCTGTTCACTGGCCGAGACATGCCCGAATCTGTAAAAATGGTAGTTTCTACTCTTGCTTAACGCTCAGCAAACTAGGAGTGGGACGACTGGTTCGCCCGTTGTCATCTAATGTGACCGGGTGGGGTGTCCTGCTGGGGGTCTTCGGCAGTATGTTTCAGTGAGAAAGCGCTATAAAGATCACAAGACGACAACCACAAACAGATCGAAGCCTCCCAAAACACACACGCGTGCATCTTGCAGACAATGGAGGCCGTCCTTAAATGACAATAGCTGTTGATAGGACGTTAAACAATACTAAACCAAATTTAACTTTGGTGAAGTAAAATGAGGAACGGCTAAACAATAGATACGGCTTCTCTAAGCTTAACTTTATATCTGGTCTGAACAATTAAACAGGAAGTTATTTGCAATTCAACCTAATGTGGGTTCATGTGCAACACGTAGAAAGTTGTCCTCTCGCTATTGTACATAGGTCATGCCTACATTACACATGATTACATTTTGCGTAGGGAAGACCTGCCCGATTGTCGCGCGTATGATCAAACATTTTATGATTGAAAGCGCTGATTTCAAACAAATAGGTGACAGATTGTATGATGTACCGTCTATGAAAATATTATTCGATACAGTTACTGTGCAATTAATATATGACTATTTATACGCTATTGATCTTTACAATAAAACATGATATATTTTGCAGCCAATTTGTTCGATATTGAAGTATTTCTTTAAGCCTTTACATATTTTAATCTATTAAGTTTTGGTTTGATGTGCTTATTTTTGTCAATGTCTTTTTAGGTCACCTGAGCTTTAGCTCAAGTGACCTATTGCTATCCGAACATTTTACATTTCAAACTTAAAGTCTAGTTCTGCTGGGCCGATTGAACTGAAAGTTTGTAGGAATGATCGCCTCATGGTCCTGACAAAGTGTTGTTATTTTTCGGGTCGATCAGAAATCCAATATGGCCGCCACGGCCGCCATTTTGAAAAGCTTATTTCAAACTTAAAGTCAAGTTCTGCTGGGCCGATTGAACTGAAAGTTGGTAGGAATTATTTATTAATGGTCCTGACAAAGTGTTGTTATTTTTCAGGTCAATCAGAAATCCAATATGGCCACGACTGCCGCCATTTTGAAAAACTATTCCAAACTTAAAATCAAGTTCTGCTAGGCCAATTGAACTGAAACTTTGTAGGAATGATCGAATCATGGTCCTGACAAGGTGTTTTTATTTTTCGGGTCGATCAGAAACCCAATATGGCCGCCATTTTAAAAAACTATTTCAAACTTAAAGTCAAGTTCTGCTAGGCCAATTGAACTGAAACTTTGTAGGAATGATCGACTCACGGTCCTGACAAGGTGTTGTTATTTTTCGGGTCGTTCAGAACTCCAATATGGCCACGACGGCCGCCATTTTGAAAAACTATTCCAAACTTAAAATCAAGTTCTGCTAGGCCGATTGAACTGAAACTTTGTAGGAATGATCGACTCACGGTCCTGACAAGGTGTTGTTATTTTTCGGGTCGTTCAGAACTCCAATATGGCCACGCCGGCCGCCATTTTGAAAAACTATTTCAAACTGAAAGTGAAGTTTTACTTTGCCGATTGAACTGAAACTTGTAGGAATGATCGAATCATGGTCCTGACAAAGGGTTGTTATTTTTCGGGTGAATCAGAAATACAATTTGGCTGCCATGGCCGCTATGTTGTAAATACCTATTTCAAACAAGTGCATAAAAACAAGTTCTAATAGGCCGATCTCACTGAAAATCGGTCTAAGAATGTTCAGCTCATGGTCCTGACAAAGTTAAGTTAACATTATACTTAACTATTTTTTACACAAATTGGTACATATTTCAACAACAAAAATAAATACTGTAGGACTCAGGTGACCGTTACGGCCCATGGGCCTCTTGTTTACAAAATTGTTGGCCCTAAATTACTCATATTGTCGATGGGCCGTTAAACAATACAAAAACAAAACACAAATCGCATTTTCTTTAATTTAGAAATGGTGTTTTCGAAAAAAAATAGTATTATAATACATTACAATAAACAACCTAAATCGATTCGACACGTGTACAATTTCAATTAAAATGGACACGGTCCAATATGCAAGTAAACCTCACTACTTTGTACATGTACCTGGACCGTTGTTTTCCTAACCACGGGCACATATGTAACACATTGAAGTGTGAAAATCCATGTGAAGGGGAAGACAAAGCCGAATGTTATTAACAAATACTTAACGTCCAGTGTTGCTTTCATAACGTTTATAGGTAGAATGAGGGAGTGTATGTGTACATGTATGCGTTGATCCTACCTTTCACATACTTTTCTGATTAAATCTTCAATAAAAAGAACAATTCTTTCTAAAGGAGTGTACAATTTGATATCAAAATAATAGTTGGAATATGATGCACACGTTGCTGATATGAATATTTAGTCTAGGAGGACTTGTATTACCCCACCTCTAACATCTCCACAGGTGTAAGTCAACTATTCCTGATTTAAGCTTCCTATACCTAGACTGTATTTGTATATCGTCTTGTTTGTTGTAATTTTAAGCGGGGGCAGACGCTAATGTTAAATTTCCAAAGGCGTTGACCCTACCTTTATACAGTTTACAACAATTATGAAAAAAGTTATATCAACTTCTATTAATCATTCTTTCATATTAATCACTTTTTTTTATATATTTTTAAAGCTTAGATAACACGCATATGTTAGAGACCTCATTATATTCACTTATAAAGATATAATAACATTTACGCTGTAATTCCACTCTATGAATCAATGAACTTCGCCTCGGGTTATAAAGCTATGAACCGAAATTAGTAGAGATACTACTGTGACAGAAAAAGTAAACAAACAATACGGAGTCACATTTAACTCTCGTTAGGAAATTTCTAGCGATATGTTAACTATTCAATCAGAATACTATTTAGTTCTAGGCACTGACCGGCTTTCCTCCACAACAATATCAACCAAACAAATCAAACCAAATTATTATATAAAACCATTGCCACACTCTATAAATTGTAGGCGTAAAGGAAATGAAATTGTTTAAAATCACAATGAATTCTGTCTCTAGCCATGCAACAGGTGAACGATGTTAAGTAAACAACGAGCTCTTATTAGCTTACTCTCCAGCGCGTCCGTTTCCCGCTTCGTTTTAAATGAAATGTCGCTATCGTTGTCACTCGGCTATAGTAACACCACCTGAGAAAAAACTTTCTTTCCAGCTTTCACAATGAAGTCGACCAGCAATATCATGCCTACTTAGTTCCCCTTGCGAAGAATGTTTCTAAATTATCAACAAATAACTCGCCCGGCAACATGGTTTTCCTGACGACCGCATAACTCAATTTTCGGGGATATGCTTCCGCGGAGTTACTTCATTAACAAACCACGTCAATGATATTAAAATAAACAATATTGCTATATTTTAAACATTCTCTTAAGAGCGTTACATTAACAAATTTGCCATTACATGTAAGTGACTACGAACTGATTACATTTTAAGATTATTGTGCCCACATACTATATTTGAGAGAAATTTTCAGTCACAGGAAAATGCACGTGATTTTGGCTGTTCAACTAGTCGAACATTCCAGCTAATCTTGGTGGATTTTTTTTTTTATTGATTTCGTTATTGATTTTTCCTGTAATGCAGTGGGCATTCATATTGCATATGAACCGCTTCTGAAAGCAGTTCAGTGCTTAAATGCAGATTCGGGGTATTTCTTCCGCGTCTTCTACTTAGTTAACATGGAAACGATCGAAATCGATCTTCTGCCTCCTTTGCAACAGTTTTTCGTTTCCGATCTTCCCTGTTTAATTTTTTATTTCAACAAATTTTATTGTTAAAAAAACCCCAAATGAATTGACAACAGGCCGAGCCAATATTTGGAAATAATACAGTGCTATATTCACTGATAATGTTTTCTTATGGTTTCTTATTTTCCAGGTGATCGATACAGGCCCACGGGGCCTGTTGTTTATTTGACACTCTGTCTTCCAAAGATGAAAAATCATAAAATTGCTGATGATCCCAGGTGAAATAATACAGGACAACCTCGCGGACGGACGGAAAGAGGTTTCAACAAATGTTATTGTTTAGAAATCAAATGGATTGGACAACAGGCAAGCCTATATAAGTCCTCTCCAATAGGTACCATATATATACAAGTCAAAGCGAATAAAGTAAATAATAGATATCATAGATAGTAATGTATATATATAAAGAGAAATAGATTTTAACATGAAGGTATTGATGGTAGTATTACACAATATTCAGAGAGTAGAATGATTACTTCGGGTAATGTATAATAATTAAATATTTAAACATCTACTCAAGCTTATACATACTTGGAGACTCACATGCCTACATGTCACGCACACCCTCACACATACAACACATCTATATAAGATGTGTACTCAGCCTAAGTAAGTAAGTAATCTAAATTATTACAAAATAACTACATATACATGACATAGTGAGATATATAATATCCAGACTGTACAATAAAAGAGGTCTTCAGTAAATTTAAATCATTCCCATTATTATATTATAATCTCTTAGATCGTTCAGTACCATTTATATAGTATTGGACAATAGTTAAAATAAGTTTATTAATATCCTCCGACAGGGTATTATCACCTGAAGTTAACAGAGTTGAATTGGAATAACCAATACGGTCATGCATTTCATCAATTAAATACCTAGAATTAGAGTAATTAGGGAAAGTAAAAAAATAATTATCAGTATTTTCAGCAGGTGAACCACAGGCACAAACTGGATCAGGGATAAGATGATCTATACATTTATGATGATTCAAGTCACTTGTATCATTTCTTAATTGACACAAAATAATATTTAATTTTCGTGGGCTACAATTTTTAAAAGTATCAAAAATAGCTTCAATAGGATTAGCTATAGTATTTTTAAGATTCCTTTTGAAGGAACTTAGGCTAACTGACCTGGTCAGCGAAGGATCAATACTATTCCATGTCTGCATGGTACTAGGAAAGAAGCTTGTCTTATACATATTAGTTCTTGACCTTGGGATATTGAAAAATCTGTGGTGACGCTGGCAATGAATATTTTGATGTTTATTAATGAATGGTTTAATGATATTAAACAAATAGTCGGGGGTTAAATGATTTATAATTTTATACATCAAAATTAATTTGTGCTTATAACGCCGAGATTCTAACTTTTCCATGCCAGTTTCTTGATATAGTTTATAAATGTGAAGTACCACTTCTTAAACCAGTTATAATCTTCATTGCATCAATCTGTACAGATTCTAATAAATTTGATTCACCAATAGTGCAATTGTCCCAAATGGAATCTGAATATTCCAAAACTGGTCTAACAAATGAATAGTAAAATGTTTCAAGAGTTTTCCTATCCACTTTATGTTTCAACATACGTAACAAATTCAGACGTTTATATGCTTTACTATACATATCATTAATATGATCCCCCCATGTGCCTTTTAAATTATTTATGAGTCCTAAGTGTTTATGGAATACATTTTCTTGGATTACTTGATTATCAAATATCAACGGAGGGTGAACCCAATTATTCTTACTTACAGTTAGTGCAACTGTTTTATTAGGATTAAAATTAATTTTCCATTTTTTAGCCCGAGTATTAATAGATAATAACATCATCAACAATAACATAGAGAGAGGTAATCAGCAAATAATTTTATATTGGTATTAATTTCATGAGTTATATCATTAATAGAAAGTAAGAATGAAAAAGGTCTAAATACAGAGCATTGTGGAACACCAGCAGTTATATGTTTAAATGTAGAATTATAACCATCAAAGAAACCTACCTCTTTGTTTTCTATCTACAAATTACCAGATATGCTATATTTTTGTAACTTATACAAAAGACCCTTATGCCAAACCCTGTCAAAAGCGTTACTTATATCACAAAACACTAATCGTACATCCTTACCTTTATCAAATGTTATTAGTTGGTTGACTGTAGAGTCTTTAGGTTGAAATCCAGATTGGTGCTCACTGATATTATGATGTTTGGTTACATAACTAAAAACATACTTAAAAATTATTTTTTCTAATATTTTACTTAGAATGTTAACTTTTTGGTCCAATCAACGTTCTTCCTAGGCCCCCGTCTTCATATGACCCTGGCTGTAAAAACAAATTGCAGCAAATTAGACCTTATGAAGATGCCAGTCTAAGGCGACACCACCGAACGGAAGGAGTGGATAAAAATGATGACTTATGATTAAGACTTGTATTTTAGAGAACGTTGTGGCAGATGGTGTAAGATACCTCACTTTTGGCTTCACTGTTGAACGTTCGCCCAGATGAGGAAGGCAGGGGTTCTGGGTTATTGCACCACCTTGGTAACCTGCTCTCAGTATAATGTGACTGGGCGAAATGCTGTGCGATAGCACAAACTGTCGGCATTAGATATGCGCTATCGTAAGGAGGCAAATACACCAAAATACCCTGCCTCCGGCAAACATGCACGCATACACATAATGTAATTCGTTATTTGTTTTTTAATGATTATTTTTTTTGATTACGAACAGCCCAAGGGCTACTACGCTTGTATAACACACATGGATATACACCATAGATGTTGAAAGGATGTTTTACCCTTTTAAACTGTAACTCTCTCCAAAATAAGTTATTATTATCATTATTCACCTTAAACATCTGTCTTTATTCTCCTTTTACCTACTATGTCCTTTCGACTGTTTTCCTCTAGCCGCATTCAGTTAGCCACTCAGAAAAGTTCATTTGCTTAACATTGACCGCGATCAATTCACAGACTCAAGTTGTCGTAAACTAAGACACACACAAAACATAAACAAAACAAACCTTCACTATCTATAAAAAGAATACACAGCCCGTATTCCCCTTAGCAAAACAATAATAATGTTAACAAGCAAATTCGTAGAATTTATATCCCCCGCTTGCAGGACATTGTAGGTTAACAATATTGAGGGTAGGTTTAAACACGTGAGTATCGTGGTGTTGAGACATAATGTGTAGCCTGAAACTTGAAGAAAGAAAAAACCTATACCTCATTGATTATCCGTAAATATGCACAAATCACATCGGTTGGCAATGTTAGCAAAAAACTTAATATCTTCAGCAACAAGTACTAATTGTCATGGGGGGGGACATTACAGATGTCCCCCAAACTGCCCCCATAGTCGCAAAGATGTATCAGAAAAGGGTCGCATTGCCGTAGTACACCTACAATGTACTTACTAAATTTGAGTGAAATTGAGCAATTTCTAAACTGCAACCAATCAAATCCTTTGTGTAGTTGATAAGGCAACGAAACATATGCGATTAGATTTGCAGTCCCCTAATACCCCTATATACCAATTTTCATCGAAATAAAAATATATATAAATTTCGACCAATCAGAAGCATCCATGTGGTTGCTATGGCAACGAAACCTATGCGGTTGAATTCGCAGGTTCCTTATACCCCTATATACCAATGTTCATCAAAATCGAACAATTTTGTTGTTTGTTTGATTTTGTTTAACGTCCTATTAACAGCTAAGGTCATTTAAGGACGGCCTCCCCTGTGTGCAAGATGCATGCGTGTAGTGTATGTGTGTGTATTTTGGTAGGCTGCGATATGTTCGTGTTTGTCACCTTGTGATAGCGCGGAACTGATGCCGACTTTATAGTGCTACCTCACTGAAACATACTGCCGAAGACACCCAGCAGGACGCCCCACCCGGTCACATTATACTGACAACGGGCGAACCAGTCGTCCCACTCCTAATTTGCTGAGCGTTAAGCAGGAGTATAAACTACCAGTTTTAAAGACTTTGGTATGTCTCGGCCAGGGGACAGAACCCAAAGCCTTCCTCACAGGGGCGAACGCTCAACAAATGGCCAAAAGTGAGGCATTGTCAAGGGAGACATTAGGAAGAAGAAAGTTATTTAGAAAGGAGAGAAGAGATAAGGTCCCAAATTTAGTCGCCTCTTACGATCATGCAATTGGGGGCAGCAGGTACAATTCTTACGCCCTACCTGCAGGGGGAAAAAAATCGAACAATATCTGAATTTCCACCAATCAGAAGCATTTGTGTGGTTGCTATGGCAACGAAACAAATATGCCTATATACCAATGGTCATCAAAACCGAACAAAGTTTAAAGAAAATCGGTTAACATTTGTTGTAGTTTTTGCACAGAAACAAAACCTAGCAGATAATTACGTTTTTCGTTATTCAAGGGACCATAATGGTCATCGAACTTGGCCGAGCCCTTAAGAAAGTTAACCCTGTGACCAAGTTTAAAGAAAATCGGTTAATATTTGTTGTAGTTATTAAACGGAAACGACAGACAGACACAAATTAATATCCTCCGTTTCGGTGAAAGCTGGGGATAAAAAATCCAGCAAACGACGTGTGCGGTGGTATACAAATCCATCCTCTTTTACTGGATCGATGACCAGAGAAACTCCAATCCGTATACTGTCGAGTTATACTAATAGTATTTCTATTGTCACAAAAGATCTATTCTTTCGCAAATAAAACTGTACTTCGAGCCACAAAACACGTCAAATAATTCACTCGTTGTTCTATGCACAACAGCACAGTCTGCACCCTTTCCTTTGTGATTAGCATCAAAGTCATTATCCGCTCGATTTATGAATTTAAAGTTGCTCCATGTGTTATCGAGCCAGCGCCATGCCCCTTCCTTTTCCCTATCAGTCATTCCAATAAACCAGCCTCCAGTAATTCCTTCAAAAAAAAAAAGCAGTATTATCAATAATTTTGTTTTGGAATTAACGTCTGTTGTTTTTCCCCCTTTTTTCGGCTTAATATTCTATGAACAGTAAAGGTAATTAAGTGATGTGACTCCACGATACGATAGCAAACTACTTTGAGCACCTTACTATCCTAGATCGGATATGTATGATATTTCCAATTATTCTCTATAGACACTTGCCAGCAATTGTTTTAATCCAGAATTTGTTAACAGTTGGAATATTATGTTAAACTTCGTATTACCGCTAAGGCCATTTAAGGCCGTTCCTCCATGTGTGTAATGTATGCGTGCTTTTGTGGATGTGTGCTGGATGAAGGATATATTGATGTATCTGCCTCCTTGCGATTGCCAATCTGATGCCGCCTGTAGAATGCTATTTCCTAAACAATGTTCAACATTTTTGTTATCGCAACAACTGGTTCATCATTTACAATGTGACCGGGTGGAACACCTTGCTGGGTGCTTTCGGAAAGGTTTGTCGGTGAGGAAGCCCTCTGATGTCGCCTCTGTGTGTATAGTGCATGTATTATGCGGACCTGATGCTAAAGAACTACATCAATGAAATACGACAATCAAACAACACTGTAACAGCAGGTATATTGACTATATATTCTTTCTTGCAATATATAAGTTGTTTTTTGTTAAGTATTAAGATCGATGTAAGAATACAAGGCAAACAGGATAGGCAAACATCATATCTTGAATGTTGCTATTTGCACATTATTGTCGCCTGTGTACCGTTATACACTTATCATTTACAGGAATAACACATTTTAAATGTCAATGTATTATAACGGAAGGATGGACTGTAATTCATTAAGTACCTACTCCCCAACCACATGCAGATATTTTACTCCCCAACCACATGCAGATATTTTACATATCAAGTACAGCTCTCTGGTTTAACGAAGTGCGCGAAATCCCCCTTTATCATCACCACCACAACACTCGGGGGAGGAACATTTTTTTCAATTCAAGCTAGTCCAGTAAATATTTCATGGTAAATTGACATAGAAGTCAGATATTTGTGGAAAGCTTTAAAACAAATGTCTAATTCAATAAAGTAGTGTAATACAGTTTAGAGAAAAAAACGTGAGAAATATGAATACTATCATATCTTACCATTTTGCCGATGTATTTTATTGATGTATGCTGCGTCATCCTTGTTGATATGCATGATCATACGAGCACCAACGCTCTTGCATGCCCTCACAGCATCAGCAAACTTGACATTGTCTACAGTGTATCTCCAACATAGTCCACGATTTCTGTTAAAGAAATAACCGCTGTCTTGACAGGCTGGAATAACAATATTGATGAATGAATAGCTTAAAAATTACATCGCATAAAATAAAACCTTATAATTTTATTGTCATGGTTAAAAAGACCACTAAACCGTGCCATAATCCCCTCAAGTGTTGCCATAAACAAACGACTGGCAGTTGCCGGTTTTTTTTGATGACGTCGGCTTTGTTAACTTCTGCCATTTATAAGATGTTCAAAACTGAACAGCTATTTAGAATTATTATTATTATTACAAGCTAACCGGTTATAAGATTTATATATATATATATATCTTAAATGCCACCTTGACTATTCTCCATAATTATGTTGATTGAAGATTTAAAAGAAACTGTGGTTAGGTAACCATGTATCCAACCCTAGTGAAAGCAAGTGTTTTCTTTTATAAAAGCACTGAATAAAGTCTTGAGTGTAATCAGCCCAACAGAAATTAAAAATATTGTGCATTAGTGCATTAAACAGATTTTCTACCCATTGACCTTTGACCACTGGACATGAAAAGTTTTCCCAAGCAGGCAATGTCTTCCAGGAAGGAATAGATAAAATCTGAGTGTAATCAGTCCAACAGAATTCGAAATACAGTGCACAACTGATGTTCTTTTTACAGTAAGTGACCTTGACCTTTGATATCAAAGGCTGAAAAGCAATCCAAAGGCTTAAGCAAACATTTTATTACACTGGATAAGTCTGCATGTATACGGCCCAAAAGAGGTCCAAATATTGTTATTGTGCATGAAATGTTTTTTCTATTTATAGTAACATTAACGTTGAATTTTGACATTGATGCCTCAAAAGATACAATTTGTATCCTAAGAAAATACTTTCTAAAGTAATAATGACTTCGAAATATTGTGCCTAAACTAATTTTCTATTCATGGTAACAATGACCTTGACATTTGACCGCCGGGCCTGAAAAGCTATTCAAACCAATCACTTTCTTCAAAAAAGCACTAGATAAAGTCTGAATGCAATCCAACAACCTACAGTACTGAAGATATTGTGCAGAAATTCAACATGAAGCCAAATGGGCTTATATTGCACACTTGCTTCTAATGCAACTTTGAAGCTGATCTAGGTCATTTATGTGGATGCTAAGCTTATTACCACTTTCAAATATAGCACAGTCGACCCCTGTGACCTTGAAAGTCGGTCGATGTCATTCTTTTGAACACATTTCGTAGCCTCTCATCCAGTAATGCTACAGGCTCAATATCATGGTCCGCTTAGTTATTGAGAAGTTGTTTAAAGATTTTAGCACATTTGACCTCTCTGACCTTGAAACGCAGGCACGATAATTAATTTGAACAAACCTGGTAGTCCTTTAATCAAAATGTCACAGGCACAATAGCAGGTCTCTTGGCCCCTTGGTTATTGAAAATAAGTAGTTTAAACATTTAACCTCATTTAACACTTGTGACCTGGACAAATCGGGCAAGGTCACTCATTTGAACAAACTTGATAGCCCTTCATCCCAGCACGCCACAGGCCCAATACCAGGTATCTGGGCCTCTAGGTTATTGAGAAGAATATGTTTAAAGGATAAGTTGACGGCCAGACGACGGACGACGCACCAGGGTAAAAGCTCACTTGTCCTTGGCAGGTGAACTTAAAAACAGATAGAAGGACAGACAGACGATAACCTGATTACTTCAGATGTACATGGGTCCTAGCAACAAATTGTGTAATTGAATTGGAGAAAACCTCTTTGGGACCCAACTCCTCCACCTAGAGAGCCAGGATATTATGAGAGAGAGACCCTCTGTTAAACAGCATTCAGTCTTCTTAACCAAGTTATGCTCCAGACCAATCAAGACATACAGAAGGACTTCAAAGGATGTACTCTATTATGTGATTTATGTCCTTACAACAGCCATGGTCATATGAGGACGGATGTCAAGGAGACGCCTATAGAAGAAAACTACAATTCAAAGGAAGTGGATGTGATGCCGGGACGTGCACCCACACAAGTAAAGGTCGTCATTTTGAAATTTCATGGTTACCATAATGGCCATATAAAAATCATTATGCTTTCAGTTGCTTGTTGGTTGGTTGAGGGAGCTTAACGTCCACACAACATCTGAGGACATATGTGGATGGTATCATGAGTGCATGATACGTATTGTGTGTGCCTGTGTGTTGCCTCCAGCAATAAATAGAATTTGACATGAGGATCGAACTCAACTGTAATCAATCATTCAAGAAAAAGTCAAGCATCAAGTTACGTATTGATGTGGCAAGTGGTAGCGAAAAAAATACAGTTACTAATAAGAATTTCATATGTGCAAAAGGCTATAACTCCAGAAACAATAGTACCGCGGGGCGGAACAATATACGCCCGTCAAATGCCATTTAGTGTTCTATACTTTTTTACATTGAAATACAATCTGCATCATTCTAAGAGTTGTTAGCTGACATGCTATAAAAAAAAGTAGGAACAATTCTCCGGACAAAATAACAAATACTGAAATGAACAAAGGGCAATAACTTTTGCAAAAAACGTCGAATCAAAATCCTTTTATTGGAGACACCACTTCATATCATGATTATAATGTATACCACGTTTCAAAGACATCCGTTGAAAAATGTAGGAGGAGATTGCCGGACAAAAAACAAATATTGAAATAAACAAAGGGCATTAACTTTGGCAAATATTGTTAAATCAAAATTCTCTTCAAGGAAACAATAAAAAACATATCATGATTATTTAGCCTACTAAGTTTTAAAGAAATCCGCCAAGGTTGAATAGTACAAATTTAAATTATGAACCGTTGGCTATTGAAGATGGTGAGATAGGGAGGTTCGATCGTAAAATAAGATGTGTATTCAGCAGTATGCTCCAGTGAAATTACACAATAAAGTCAGCATCAGTCCTGCGCTATCACAAGGAGACAAACATGAGCATACCAGACTCCCAAAACACAAATTAATTATGCACAAACTCACCTCACGCATGCATCTCGCAAATGGGGGAGGCCGTCCTTAAATGACCATGTATAGCTGTTAATAGGACGTACACATTAAACAATACTAAACCAAACCTGAAGTTTATTTTGACATAAAGATCTTATTTATTTGGATAATTTCATAAAAATGATGACTAAAAATTTTAAACTAATGATTTGTTAATTTCAGCTTGCATGCACTGTATTGTAACCCTGGTAAATACTAGCCGCAATATATCGCTCGGCTATAGAGAACTTCTCTTTAGCTCGATCGGTTGAGCGTTAGACTAGTAAGCCAGAGGTCCCGGGTTCGATCCCATGCGGAGGTAGTGATTTATATTTAATTAATCATGCGCTCTGTTACAGTATGAATGTTATTTTAATTACATTGTACCCATATGAATCAATGATTGTTGTGAAGTGGTGCTATATTTGAATTTAATACACCTGATGCTGTTTTACCAGCCCTGGAACGCATTCGTACCCATACCGAGACAATACAATACTAAAAACATCTCCCTATATTTACGCCTACAAAACGCGTGCTCCACGTTACAAATAAACGCTGTTTCAAAAAAACAAATTTGTGTACAGCAATAACTGGGCTGTTAGGTAGGGGCTATCCCAATCGCCTGCCGTCTAGACTGCTTTTTAGGTCACCTGAGACAAAGTCTCAAGTCTGAAAATCTCCAGCGATCGCCTTTTGTCCGTCGTCGTCCGTCCGTAAACAATTTACATTTTCGACTACTTCTCCAAAACCCCTGAACTAATTCCAATGAAATTTTGCAGGGACCTTCCATGGACAACGGTCAACAACGTGAGTTGCCGGTTTAGTCCTAAGTTCCCAGGGGCCTGAGGGGCGGGGCCAAAAAGAGTCAAATTGACTAAAATTTCAAAAATCTTCTTCTCCAAAACCCTGGAACTAATTTCAATGAAATTTTGCAGGGACCTTCCATGGGCAAAGGTCAACAAAAAGAGTGGCCGGTTTAGTCCCAAGCCCCCAGGGGCCTGAGGGGCGGGGCCAAAAAGGGTCGAATTGACTAAAATTTAAAAAATCTTCTTCTCAAGACCAAGATATGGTAGACTCAAATACTGTTCAAAGATGGAAGGGTTTTAAGGTGGTTTACCGAAATTGTGAATTTCATGACCCTGGAATCTCACGTTTCCCCCTGGGGAGGGGTTAAACTTTACTATAGTTTATATAGGGAAATCACATTTTGGACCAACATTTGTTTAATTTCCATTGGAAGTAATTCAATTTGGGTAAGCATTATCAGTATTAGGTAGCAGTTTGATAGTATGTACTTATTAGCCCTGGCTGACCCCCAGGGGCTGATGGGTGGGGCCAAAAACGGTTCAATTGACTGAAATTTAAAAAATCTTCTCAAGACCGTGATATGGTAGAATCAAATACTCTTCATAGATGGAAGGGTCTTAAGGTACTTTACTAAAATTGTTAATTTCTTGACCCTGTGGTCTCAGGTTTACACCTGGGGAGGGGTAAACTTTACTATAGTTTATATATGGAAATCATATTTTGGACCAACATTTGTTTAATTTCAGTTGAAAGTAATTCAATTTGGGTTAGCATTATCAGTACATTTTTGTATTAGGTAGCAGTTTGATAGTATGTACCTATGAGCCCTGGCTGACCCCCAGGGGCTGATGGGTGGGGCAAAAAAGGGTTGAATTGACTGAAATTTCAAAAATCTTCTTCTCAAGATCCAGATATGGTAGAATCAAATACTCTTCATAGATGGAAGGGACTTAAGGTTTATGACCCTAGAGTATCACGTTTCCCCCCTGGGGAAGGAGGGGGGGGGGGGGCAAAATTTATTATGGTTTATAATGGCAAATGATACTTTGAATATTACATGTTAATAACTTGATTGGAGTTATAACCTAGAATTTACAGTTTGATACTTTGAAAAATTTAAGCCAGCCCTACCCCCAAGGGCTGTAGGGTGGGGCTAAAAGGAGTCAGTGTGCTAAAATTTCTTCATTTTCCTTGTTTAGAATCGGAGGTGCTAGTTTCAAATCCTTTTTAGTCTGCAATCTGTATGCTAGATACTGAATAAGGTGGTTTTATTGTTTTTTGTCACTTTGAATAATATTTCTGTTAATGTTAAAAACAAAATCAACTCTGTATAAATATATCAGGTGACCGTTAAGGCCCATGGGCCTCTTGTTAAGTTTTACTAAGATAGCTGTGTTAGTGCAAAATTTTGTACAGCATGATTATTTAGCCTCTTTATCTTCATCCTTCCAACGTAGGTATCTTATGATAAAATTTGTTGTTTGCCTTAACACTGTTACAATGTTTTACCATTTATATATATAAATGTTTGTCGAAACACAAGCTCTTGAGAGCTTATGTTAACTATGACATATATTCAACGTAAAATAAAAATTCTTGTATCTTGTAGTAACATGCCTCTATGCTTTTATCCGATAGCTTTAAGATAAAAAAAAGCACACACAAGCTTTTAATCACGAACTTTTCCTCGACAATGCGCCTATGTATAATCTTCGGCACGATGAAGGACACAAGTTCATGTATACTGTTGATGCCGACACGTACAAATGTATGTAAACTGTAAAACGAAAGTAGGTCTGTATAGCACATCAATGTCTCAATACATACGGTATTAATCTGTTAATGTTCAATAATCGTCTGTTTTTTATTACCATCCCGATTTTGTCGTCTGTTAATTTCAGGGTTACATTCTCTCTTATCACGTGCGCTTCCGGTTACGTCAAAAAATACATTTTTCAATGCATGATATCAAAAAATCTTGATATTTATTAATTTAAGATAGTTTAAAGAATAAACGAGTTAACAAAAAAACAATATCAATACATTGTAAATATTTTTTTCTTGACGACGTTTGATCATAATCTCGAAACTAGAACATTTTTTCCAAACAAAAGTGTTTAACTTTTAAAAGAAAAATGTTTGAAGGTGAAAAAATCTATTTGCTTTTTTATGAATTAATAAAAGTTACATAGAAAAGAAACATAGTAAACAATTGATGTTAAATTTATCAAAAACATCATCCTTATAGAGTATGTTCTGTGAATGATCGTTTAGAAGCTTTGCAATACTTCAAACTCTTTCAAACGTGCATCAGCTCGAGATTAGGTCCTGTTTACAAAATAGCGACTGGAAGTAGCAAGGCTGATTAGATTGGAAGTTCAATTGTGTATATTTTGGCAAGTAAGCCTTGTTCAAAAAGCCCGCGTGGTCAGATCATCTAATTTAGTCAAGATGTACTCAGATCAGTCGTTGTTTAGTCGCTACGGTCAGTGATATACAAATTAGGATTATTATGTAAACCTTATCTTAATTTTCAATGCTTAACGCCCCATCAACACAGAATAAGTCATTAGGGCCAACAAATGGTCGACAAAAACAAATGCTGAAACAAATGTTAAAGGTGTGAAAAAAGAGAAAGAACAAAGAGGTGGAAAAGAAAAAGAAAAAAAAAAGAGAAAGGACAAAAACCAAATGTACACTATATACATGGGACTCTGACTCTCACGGCCCGATCATTCCAGAAGAATGCACAAAGTGCTGGCCCAAATGCGGACACCTGTATACCAAACCCCCAGGAAGGAATGCAGAGCATGAAAACCTAGCATTTGCGTCCCGGCCAAAGGACGGTGCTGCTTGTCTGACCTCTACCTTTCAATCTGTCTTGCTTGGGTGAGTCACCCTACCAGGAACACAAAGCCACAACCAGCATAGCTATCCAGTTCATTCATGTACTCCATAGCCCACCACGAAAGGTGCAGCGACTAGGGGGAGCTATTTAGAAATCAAAGGGACTATTTCCAGCTTTGGTTCGGTTTTATTTTGTTGAACGTCCTATTAACAGCTAAGGTCATTTAAGGACGGCCACCCCATGTGCGCAAGATGCATGCGTGTGTATTTTGGGAGGCTGCGATATGTTCGGGTTTGTCTCCTTGTGATAGCGCGGAACTGATGCAGACTTTATAATGCTACCTCACTAAAACATATTGCCGAAGACACCCAGCAGGACGCCCTACCCGGTATTTCTCTTCTTTCTTAACAACTTACTTCTTCCTAATGTCTTTCTTGATAATGCTTCACTTTTAGCCTTAAGTTGAGCGTTCGCCCCTGTGAGGAAGGCTTTGGGTTCTATCCCCTGGCCGAGACATACCAGAGTCTGTAAAAATGGTAGTTTCTACTCCTGCTTAAGGCTCAGCAATTTAGGATCGGGACGACTGGTCCGCCCGTTGTCAGTATAATGTGACCGGGTGGGGTATCTTCGGCAGTTTGTTTCAGTGAGGTAGAACTATAAAGTCGGCGATATCACGTTGATACGACGTTAAGCAATACTAAACCAAACCAAACCATATCTTGGCTCATCCCTTGCCTACCTCAAAATGGTCTTTTCAGTCGGGAATCAGCGTGCTCATGCGGCCGTTTGGAACACTTGCAATGGCTGCCAACGCCTCATTACATTGAGATTCCACATAATTGTTTGGCTTTACAACCTGCAGGAAGAGCATGAACTCCTTCAAGGAGCCCTGATGGGACTTTAATATCCCACGCTGAAGAGTAGTTCGGTTTGGACCCAGCCAGTAGGTGTTAATCAGGGATTGGTCCATTATTGAAGCAAGTTAATGGTTAGGACTCATGTGCGTCGTGTGCAAAATCGTAAACACTTCAACGGCTTGCCCCGTTCCACACTCTGGAGCCATTCTATGACTCTTTTGAAAGGAGGGACATCTCGGTGACCTGTCAACACCGGGGTAGAGACCGGGATAACTCGATTAGATTTGGTGGTCATAGCCATTGTGGTTGTCTTAGCATGCGCCTGTAAATGCTGTGGTCCTGTCGTACAAACGGCCGCATGAGAATGCTGACCCCCGACTGAGAGAACCTTTTTGAGGTAGGGAAGAGATTAGTCAAATCAAGATCATGATGGTCATGGTCCTCGTCGTAATCCTTGACTATTTTTGTTAACGGCCGACTGATCAGAGGACACTTCATGGCACTTTAGAAGATGTCTAGTGGGGTGACACCTGAAGGGATGTCACAGAACGAATGAAGTGTAGAGGACAATAACTCTGTTTAAACACAGTTTAAACAGCTATTCAACATGACATTGAAGAAATTATTCGAGTGTTTAAAAAAATTGGACTCCTGTGACCTTGAATAACTTGTGTTACGTCAAAATATGTAGGAAAAGATCGCCGGACAAAAATCAAATACTGAAATAAACAAAGGGTAATTACTTTTGCAAAAATAGTCGAATCAAAATTCTTTTTGGGGAAACACAACTTCATATCATGATTATAATGTATACTAAGATTCAAAGAGATCAGTCGAAAAATATAGGAGGTGATTGCCGGACAAAAAAAAGTTGCTACAGATCTGTTGACCAGGGTGGGAACAGATGAATGTGATGTCATATGCATTACATTTTGAAATCTTGGATGTTATGTCACTATTTATATATTTAAGGATTAGTGTCTGTTGCTAAGCTGAAGTTTGGACAGGATTTCTGTGTTCATTATGCTACCAGAGTAAGTATTTATGATGTCATAGACGTCATGGTAACTATGACGTTATATAATAACAAGGTCAAATGTGATAGTACATAGTACATGTATGTTGCACTTAATTACATGCACAGATACTCAAAGTACCATATTCAACACAAAATGCATCTTTATTGAAGAAAACTTGGAATTATGGGACTTTGCATTTTCAAAACTACTTCCCTTTGTTAATTGTTTGAAAGGAAAATTACTTCCTACCAGAGGAGTCAACAGAACTCCTAACGTCTGAGAGAGAACAAAACTACAAGGATTCCATGAAGAAAAAGCCATGGGGTTAAACGAATAATCCGAAGGATAAGAGAAAGGTCCTACGGGCTAGGAATGACCCCAGAACTGGCAAAACTGGTACCCAGCCGTATGAAACATCCGGGCCAGACCTAATATAAGCTGGTAACTGACCGGGAGGGTAAGCCAACCAGACCAGCATTGATGCCGGGATTAGTGAGCTGCGCATCACTCATCCTGGTATAGACACAGACAATCCCGAAAGGAAGTATGTAGTCATCCCAGGATCTGAACCCGAAAGAACAAGCCCGACAGCAAGACTATCCCCGACGACAGCACCACCTGGAATGCCGGAATCTTTGACGGAGTCAGTGACCGGCGGTCAGTAGTCCCTTACCTAAGGCAAACACGAAAGCTTACGGACGTTCCCGGCTGTGCCAAGCCGGGGTTGGGCTGCCCCTCCACTACTTAGAGTGAATTCCTGGACAGGAAGAGTCACCTGCTGCTCATGGGAAGGACTCGCCGAAGCGAAACCCCCCGAGACAGGAACAGAGACAGTACCGCCGGCGGCACCACCCCTGCCTCTCTACTTCCCTTGCTTAGCGGAAAACCTGAGGGTCGCTTAGGAACAATGAAGGCCTTGTCATGAGAGTCAGCCCGTGAACAAAGATCACGAGGCGAAACCACACTACAAGGACGACACATGGGACAAGCATCATGAGGGTCCCGTTCCCCGAAGAAATGGGAACACCCATGAGCCGACCCCCGTCGCTGTCCAAGTTAACAAGTAAACAAAAACAAAATTAAACTACGACAGTACAAAGTATGCAACGTAAAATGAAATTCACCCGAAATACAAATCAGAAAAGGTGAAATAGACAACGTTTGCCGAAACAAACAACCGTAACCAAAATAACACCAGTCGGAAATTTACAACCCGCCGACAGTTAACACAGTAATGGCGGACCACATCAATAATTATCATTTTGGAATGATAACTTTACTCAAAAGTCAAATTTTGGGGGGTGGGGGGGATGAAGTATTTTTCAATTTATCAAATCTTAATATTGAAGTTTAAGTCATCAAATCATTATGTCATAACCTTGTTCACCATTTATTTAAAACGATTTCAAAAATAGGTTACATGTATCCTCTGTATACAAGTAATTTCTAAAAAAAATCAAATTCGGAGTTTTCTAGCATTATGAACATAGGTAGTGTGTAGTTACAGAAATCTTTAGAATCTACATTTACTTGAAAATAATGATGTATGTGAATATGACATAATATAATATATATGTAATAATAGGTAGAGGTAACTTAGTATTAATTGATGTTATATATGATATGCCATACTTGGTAAATAGGCCATAATGCAACAGTGTTGGAAGTATTCACATAAAATGTTAATGTTCTCAATTAACGTAAATAAAAATACAATATTTTGTAAGTAAGCAAATTTGCCGATATTTGTGTGTGGATAACCAGTTGTCTGGTCTCTATCCATTAACCTGCCTTGTTTGGGTGACCCTAAAAGGAAACTGTGTTTCTGCCATAAAAAAAAAGTTCTGCATAAAATGTGTTATATGAATTACATCATATATACACTAGTTGTCTATGCCTTTTGATGTCAGCTATGCCTAAGGTATATGGTATTTCAATATTCAGGTGTTCAATAATATAGTACCAGCCTTGTACATATAGAGTGAATACATCGGCAAGGGGGCCCTTTTGGACATTATGTATTTGAATAATACATGTACAGGCACAATGGGTTTAACTCATATGTGTAATTACTTAATATGTTTACATGCTGTTCAACAAAGACCAATATAGTTATTATTGAGTCCCTATTAAACAACTACCATTCTATCATTCTACTGGAAGGTGGTATATAGTAGTGTATCTATGATAATTATAATGTATAGCCTATGTGGTCTACACAAAAGAAGGAAGTTATGGTTTGAAATGGTTCACCGTCCTATTAACAGCTAAGGTTATTTAAGGAACGCATTGTGGGGAAACATACAATTCAGCACCGAAAGAAAGACCTTTGCTGATAATATGTACACAATCTATAAACTGAACCATAAGGACGTTCATTTTCTTTGTTACATTACCTTGTTTCCCATCACCTTTGATGCGAAACGTCGTCATTTTATTCAGGTCTGCTTTATCCGGGTTGATGTGTAGGTAAGGTGTGCTCTTGATATATAACTTACATCTTTGGTTATCCTTCTCGTACATGAAGGTAACACATTTGTATTCATGTTCACAGAGTAAAGAACAATGTGTTATCGATCCTGCCCATAGTTTTACTTTCGGAGTTGAAAGCACCAGGTCTTGAGCAATAAAATCATCTTTAATGAATGTCCTGACCCCATTTGCAGACAATAATCCTACAAAATAAACAATAATATATATTAGAATAATCAGCTAGAAGGATTCAAATGTTACAAACATCTCCATGGAGATAGCACTATAAAGACGGCATCGGATCCGCGTTATCACCAGGAGGCAGGTCTCCGGCACACATACACACATGCACGCTTACACAACACACATGGGTGCACGTCCTTAAATGACCTTAGCTGTTAATGAGACGTTAAACAATATAAAACCAAACCAAACTACATCTCGATAGAAACCGATGCATTCTCACTGCATCACTTTCGCCCTATTTCCCTTTGTGTTCTACCTTTTTTCTCTGCATTTTGTAACTCATTGCATCGTTCGACACACTTACAATTTGCCAATATTTCTTCCGTCCATCCCTAAACACAAACTGCCCCGTCGGTAAAAAGAAATAGGTCTGTTGTATCCTACCCCATTTTATTGTAATATTTGACTATGATGGGGCCTCTGATGAATCGGGAACTTTCTTCTGATCAGAGACCATAGCAGAAACTAAACTTGACCTTCTGCTCTCACTGCAATACTTCAGATAATAAAAAAAATATTCTCGCTTCACTTCTGTTCGTGCTGGGTGCCTTCGGCATAGTATTTCAGGGAGGTATTACCATAAAGTCAGCAGGTAATCCGCGCTATCACAAGAAAGCAAGTACATGTGCACCATCATACCCTGTTGCCGGTACACATACACACATGTTTGCTTACACAACACACATGTAACACCATTACTGTTAATAGGACGTTTAACAAAATTAAACCAAGTTTTTAGTGTCGCTACAAGCCTATTCTCTCGTTACATTTTGCTATAAACATTACAAAACGCAAAAAAACCTTATGAACGGCAGATAATGTGGAACGGAAAGGCTATTTCTCATTACTATTTGCTCTTAACCACAAATTGTCGCTTGGCCTTCAAATAATACAAAACAAAGTAAACATAACATATAAAAGACAGATGTCATGGTATATAGCAGGTCTATTCTCCCATTACTACAGAAGATTTAAAAATGTGTTTGTAGCAGATTACTTACCATTCAGAGCTATATATCCAAACAAGCACCACGATAAAAACATTTTGAAAACACTTGAAAATGAGATGTTAAAAGCTTTGGTTTTAAACTTTCAATACAGTGTGAGCAAACACTGAACAGAATTGAACTAAAGTGTGGTAGAGATACTACTATGGTGGAAAGATACTTTTATATAGCAGATTATTTTAACTGGTAATGCGAGCAGATATCAGTATGCATCAGACACATCAACAGTATATTCATAGTTTATATGAAAAGAATTCTGTTCTGAAGTTCATGTGTTTTGTCTATAGGGATTGTGCATAGAAATAACTTCGTTCAAATAACTTGTAGTATATCTTGATCACAGGAAAATCGCACAATACATATTGTAATTACATGATACTTTAACTTTTCTTCATGCAGGAATTCAGTTTGATCTTTTAGATTATCTTTGTAAATGAATGAGAAAAATCTGATAGAAAACATTGTAAAACAATTCCTTTGATAGGGACAAAACTGTCACTGCTACAGTGTTATTCCCGCTGCGATGTTAGGCACAACAGCAGTCCTCTAATCTTTACGCAAATCCATTCGACTAATATAAGCAGAATTTCCATTACCAAACGACGCAGATAACTTATTTAAAACCAGATATTAATAATTCATGCAATTTGCTGTTGCAAAGACTTTAAACCCCATGGAAACACTCATTTGTATCTCTGTTGCAAATGTGTCGTCTTGGCTATAGCGCGTAATAAGTTAAGTATCTTTTTTAGCTCACCTGCCCGAAAGGCAAGTGGACTTATGTCATGGCGCAGCGTCCGTCGTCCGTCCGTCCGTCCGTCCGTCAACTTTTCATTTTGAAAACTGAAGTAAAACCTTTAAAATTCTTCTTCTACCGTAGGGTTAAGGAACGTTATCCTAATTTAGTCTGAAGCATCCTTGGGCCAAGGGGACTCGATTTTGTATAAATAGTGGGTGTGGCTACCCTGGGGGCAGATGGGTGGGCCGAATAGGGGAAATAGAGGACGGTAGTTGTGGCCCTCCTAGTGGCAAAGGGGTTAGAGCCAACATGGGATTAGAGGTAAAAACCTTTGAAATACTTTTTCTACAAAAGGGAATACTGGATTTTATCCCAATTTTGTCTGGAGCATGCTTAGGCCAGCTTAAGGGTGAGGACCCTTCGGGTGCTGAGAGTTGCAGGACCCAATAGGGAAATTCGAAGTTTAAATCTTTCTTCTTCTGTACCACTGGAGGGATTTAAAGTAATAAGAACAATTTCCCGTTAATGCTTTATTATCCAGGTGAGTGATACAGGTCATCTGTGCCTCTTGTTTTTAAATCACCCGTGGTCCGTCCGTCCTTAAAAAATTCTTGTTATCGGTATTTCTCAAGAGGTTCCAAAGGGATCTTTCTCAAATTTTATATGTAGGTTCCTCTTGGTCCTTAGCTGTGCAGGGACTTAGCTTTTGAGACTGATCGGATAAACAACATGGCCGACAGGCAGCCATCTTGATTTTTGATAGTGAAAGTTTGTTATCGTTTTTTCTCGGAAAGTACCAGAGGGATTTTTTTCAAATTGTCTATGTAGGTTACCCTTGGTCCTTAGCTGTGCAGGGCAACTTTGGAGACTAATCGGATAAACAGGATTGCCGACAGGCAGCCATCTTAAATTTGATAGTGAAACGTTGTTATCGCTATTTCTCGGAAAGTACCACAGGGATCTTACTCAATTTTTATATGAAGGTTCCCCCTGTTCCCTTGTTGTGCACTGCAGTGCCCGAAATGGACGGTCCCCTGCGCTCGCCAATGGTGGTTAAAGTCTTGCTCGAGCGACCAAAAGTTGTCAAAAGTGAGGTAGTCACTGGCTCAACACAAATAGTTTGGGCGACAATCAAAACATCACTGAAAAAAAAATATCGTCCCTTCGACATTAACTCGTGGGCAGTACATTTTTCAGTTGTCATTACTTCAATTTGAAACGAACTGTCCGTGATTTAGAAAATGTGTTCATTATATTTTTTTCAGATTTTCTATATAAATACTGCCAGGGTGTCTTCTTTGAGGTGTGAATTTTTTGTATTTTCTTTTTCCCCGTCTCTCCCACTGAAAACGTAATGAGGCATTGGTGTTTTTCCTACGGCATCGATATTGCAAAAGCAAATAATTCCTGAACAATAACCAATACCTTGCGGAAGTTCCTCACATTTTTGGGGAAATTATAAATTTTTGATTGTTTTTTGTGATTTGTTTTTCCAATTGAACAAAATGAAACAAAATATATATTATTTGATGCAACAATGGTTTATTAGAAATATAACACATAAAAAATAATAACAACGAAAAGGACAACGATAAGAAAATTTAGGTAACAAAAATAAATATCTTGCGGACTTAATTATTCTACTTTTTTTTATAAAGATACAACAAAAATAACCAAAAAAGAGAGACAACTCTTTACATTTGTACCAATACTAATTATAAATCCCAAAAAGTCATATATACAATTTACAACATACAATATAGCACTGTTTGAATACAAATATAATAAAGTAGGCATTACCAACCAATAAAATTACTTCAAATGTAATAACCAATATAAAACAAAACAAATTGCACATTGTGTATGGATAACATTATAACAAACAATGTACTTTGCTGTGTCATAGCAAAAATGTCACAATGAATAACAATAACAAAGTTCCACATACTTTACACAACAATAATAAATTTCTCGTACTGTACAAATAGCATACTATGTTGTGATACAAAAAATCACACTATAAAACAATAATACACTTTTACATTCTGAACAAAACAATAATAAACATTCACATTATGAACAGATAACAACATACCATTTTGTGATATGAAAAAATATCACACTATATAGCAATAATAAACGTTTACATTACGTACCGATAACATACCATAATGTGATATAAAAGTATCACACTATATAGCAATAATAAACTTTGTCATATACAGACAACAACATACTATATATATTGTGTTATAACAAATATCACACTATACAACAATAATAAACTTTTACATCATGTACAAATTACAACAAACGATATTGTGGTATAACATTGTAAAAATAACACTGTTGTATGTAATATAAAAAAATGAAAAACATGAAATAATAGGCCTATTGGGCATACAAATATAAAATATAATCCTGACTATTGTGATGTCGTGTGATGCACTTACTTGTATGTATAAAATATTTCTCAGGCCAAAATGTCTTTTCTGTTGGGTATTGCACATTCGTAGCCTAGTACCGCATTCCTTACAACCTTTCTGGTCCAGGTATTCAGAGAACACCGCGTGTTCAACCACTCGTCTTACGCTGCGACCAGGTTAAACAGTTATTGGCGTATTCGGGATCACAGTATCCTCATCGGAGGTCGGTGTCGGCTCATCAGTCAAATTGTCAGTAGTAGGGGCATCAGTTGTCAACTTCTCTTCAATGTGTGAACGAGTATCACTTTGTTTCGTCGCAAAGTCGTGGTCTAGCAGTTGATATTGGACATCGTTGTTGTTATTATTGTCAGGTAGTGCGTTTATTTTACTTTTTAACGTCGGGATTGCGTGTCGGCCATGAGATGACTGTCACGACGACGTTGTTAACATCGTTACGACAGCTGTTTTCCCCCCACACTGTAGTTGAAACGTTATTCAAACGAAATCTATTCAAGGGAAGATAACATTGTCAAAATGGTAAGCAGGGGCAAGTGACTCTAACCATGAAAAACGACAGTAGGATTATTTAGTGTTTTGGTCTGCCTGGAACGGGGATCCTTAACACCAAACTGTCTTAGATAAACGTGGGACCTCACTTCAATGCCAACATCGCATATCCAGTCGAAATTTTTCCCTTTTTCTTCTAAAACGTTGTATTATTATTCAGCAAATTTATTGCATTTTGGTGACCATTTCATTTTGCATAAGATTTTTACACATCAGAAGCATTGATATTACAATAATCACTATTTATCAAATATCTCCCGTAGTTTTCGTCTAAACCATACTAATTGGCCGTAGTCTTGGATGTATGCTCGATTGAGGAAGACAATGGGTTGTTGTCCTTTGTGACCGGGCGGAATACTATGTGGGTACTGGGTGGTATTTCAGTGAGTTAGCACACTCAAGTCGGCATCACAATGCTTGGTTCGGTTCAATTTTGGTTCGTCCTTTTAACAGCTGAGGTCATTTAAGGACGTGCCTCCATGTGTGAAGTAGGACACAGGGTTTGTTGGTGTGCTTACCTCCTTGTGATAGCGCGGATCTGATTCCGACTTTATAGTGCTATCTCGCTGAAATATCAAGCCGAAGGCATCAAGCACAGTGTGATATATGGGGACAAGGCCCGTTACCTATGTCTACCATGTACCATGCTGACCATCTGTGGATTTACGGGCAGGGCAGAGACTGACTAGGGAACAGAATTACATCGGGGATAGAATGATAAAGGCTTCGAGCTCCATGTGGTGACCCAGAATCAACTTGCCAACTATAAATCTCCTCCTATATCCTACATCTTATGTTCTTCATCATGTTATCCATATGGCTCCAAGCTTAAGTAGATTATTCTCTAGTCGAAACTCCAATTCTATATGAATGAAATCCTTCTTAAAGTTAAAATCCTGCTCATCATGTAATCCATCTGCAAGCTTAAGTAGATTTATTCTATAGTCGAAACTCCAATTCTATGTGAATGAAATCCTTCTTAAAGTTAAAATCATGCTCATCATGTAATCCATCTGCAAGCTTAAGTAGATTTATTCTATAGTCGAAACTCCAATTCTATGTGAATGAAATCCTTCTTAAAGTTAAAATCATGCTCATCATGTAATCCATCTGCAAGCTTAAGTAGATTTATTCTATAGTCGAAACTCCAATTCTATGTGAATGAAATCCTTCTTAAAGTTAAAATCCTGCTAAGTCTATGGTCGTCTGCCCGAACCACGCCATTATCTTTTAATAATAATCAAGGTAACAGAGATTCTATACTGATCTGTATCACAATCCACATCTGTGGGGTAGGGGAGAGAACTCCCATTACGCATATATGACTAAAATAACTTAATTAACGAGTCACTGCGGTCCTAAATGCGGAAAATTCATGTTAATAAACATTGTCCATACAATAGGAGAGGGCTTGTATATGCATTACGCCTGTTGCCCAATTCCTTTTGAATTTGTATAATTTGTATTTAATAAAAAAAATGTGAAATGAAATAGGTTGTCACATATCAGCTCTCTTTGTCGGTCACAGATAAGTTAAAACTTCATTCGTTCATCAAAATGTTATTTATCTGTTCTGTAACCTTGATTCCAAACTATTGTCAGTGTAATACTACGTAATACGCATTACAAAATAGTTCATAATCTTAATTATTGTGATGAGAAATTAATACATAAAGTGTATGTTATTGCATGCGAGCCTTCTAGATTTTTTTCATTCCGTAATTGTGATCAATCATTTATACGAAATCTCTCAACTGTGCGAAGAGAAGCGCACAACGGGGCAAACGATTGTAAAATCTCTCAGTTTTGTGCACACGATGTATGTACGTTGTGCTCACGCTATTTGTGATGCGTTGTGCGATCTCACAACTGTATATACATAACAGTGTAAATGATATATATCTCTCCCAAGCATCATTTAGTCAGGAAAACCCACCGCCAGAAACACATTATCTGTACTGTTCTTCTTTGGTCACAACATAGCAACAAGCAACAATTGTATTACAACTCGTCAATGTCGTTGGGTCTCTTGTATACTGTTTCACTGTATTCATGGTCTTTTTGTTTTGTTCATATGATTGACTTGTCATCAAATTAATTATTATCATTATAATGGCAATCTTAACACCACAAAAAACGTTTTCTCATTGCAACATCTATCAGCTTGCATGAAGGCTTCAAATATTCCCTTTCATGTCATTTTTTTCATTGTGTCTCGTGTCACCAAATCAAAACAATATTGGTGACGAAGATTAAATAACATCTATACTATTGTAAAGATTTTACTACCCAGTTAATCCTGTGGGCGAGAACAGTTTTCATGAAATATATAAGGTCCGTGACCAAAAGTAAAACTAGCAACAACCATGATAAAATTCAACATTTTATTTACAATTCACAAAACAAATATCAATATATATGTCAATAAAGCTCGAAAAACTCCAGTACAAATAAATTAAAATAAATATACAACATATATCTAGCTAACATAAGCCACTCTAAAGCACTTTACAGTACATAGATATACAATTTTATACGGTCAATACAATTAGTATATATATTAATCAATACAATATTGAGGAATTAGCAGGCAGGCGCTAACTACTAGTCATATGCCACCTGGCTAATACAGTTGTGGGATCGCACAACGTTGTGCGGTGTGTGAACGATGTGTGCACGATGTGCGAACGATAAAATATTGGACGATCATTGCTTGAGCACATTTGTGCGGACTATGGACGAACGTTGTGCGATAACAACCGTGGTTGGTGTAAATTTAAGAATGCCTAAACAATATGAACGGTTTCGTGGTTAAACACATAAACTTGATTATTTAGTATGTTCTCTAGCTACATCTATACGCTTATCTTTCTCTCTATACCCTCTTAAATTTAGAAGTGGTGTTCTCGGTGTTTTTTAAACAACCTAAATCGATACATGTAAATTTACAACACAGTCTCGGCAAAACAGCCATAGCCACTTTGTACTTGTACCTGGACCGTAGTTATCCCCCGCCCGGGGCACTTACGTAACTCGCTGAGGTGTGAAACCAGCTGAAGGGGAGCTTTAGACCAATACGAATGCAAATAACAAATACTGAATGTCTGGTTATGTTATCAGCTTTATGTGTCAGCCACAGGCCAGGTTAGACTCCGGTCACTCATCAAATTGTTATTTACCTGTTCTGTTACCTAGGAGCTAGACCCATTCATGACAGTCTAACGGTCACTGTAAAAGGGAACACTACTCTCGTTCCCGAATATGGGAACAGTATTCCCCATTACCAAAAATGGAAATTACTTTGAAATATTCACCCAAAATCGGAATTACTAATTTTCAGTAAGAACTTTTGACTTAACACGTTTTCAGTTATTCTTATATGTCGTAGGGTCAGTTATAACTTCGTTGGTATTGTCATGTTTATTTATGTGTGTTACTGGTTACAGGGAGTGTTCTATGTGTACCTGTTTGTCTATTTATAGTGTCCATGTGCGTCCGGTTGTTATGTAATGTTGAGTCTATATTTATCTGTAACCTGTTTGTCCAGTTGTGTCCAGGTATGTCAGAGTGTGAAGTGCATGAATGTGAGTGAGTTTGACCGTGATTAGGGGCGTGTTTGTGAGCGTATAAAGTGGAGTGTTTGGGAGGGGGGGGAAGCGGCGCACTAGCCAGGTGTAGACTCCACGTCAGACAGATTTACCATTGACAGAGACCATTTATATACAGACTACTACGTGTCACCACGTTAGTCAGAGGTATGTTGTATATCTAAAATGGTTTATTGGTTTAATATTAAAACATGGACAAATTACTATTGTATAATTATTATACGCGGACTAAATAGTTACCGACTGTCAAGCATACTGTTGTATTATACAATGGCTCTTTGTATTCACAGGAGTTTATTTCCCAGTATACACACACATACACTACATGCATGCATCTTGCACACAGGGGAGGCCGTCCTTAAATGACCTTAGCTGTTAATATGACGTTAAACAAAATCAAACAAACCCAGTATGTATCTACGTGGCGACGCTCCTGTCCTAATAAATAGATAGAATAAAACACTGGACTTGTTGTTTCTTTAAACCTATAACATATAAATATATTGTTAACTGACTATAATAAATATTAACTATAAATATATTTCTCCAGAGATCAAAATATATCTTTCCAGTTACGGTGTCATCGGGGACACTTAAACGTTCCCGCTATTGGGAAGTTTTTATCCTGTGGTTTTTATCTGGAAATATTTCTCCACCAGTTCCAAGAATGATCACCGGGTCATCTGTCCCACTTTAAATTGCTTTAAGGCTTACAAATGTCTCCATAATGATGCTTGGGTTGGAGGGTCGATACCTCCGTCGTTTTAATAAAATGAAACACAGGGTTAATATAGTATGTGGAATACTATCACGCGCAGAAACTGTACAGTAGTGACTCTGGGCTGCGCTTTCACACGACCACGGCTAACTGACCAATCAGCGCCGTGCTTACAACTACAAGGCTTTGTTATTGTGGAAAGATGGCGAGATACACTGTACAGTTTGAGGAGACGAAAATAGTCATTCCTAGCTTAAATAACAATCAACAAGCCTTTGTTGTTTGTTTTCACAATTATAACCATTACTATTATCCATTTGTTGTAAAGCGCCTTAGAGTAATTTTAAAAATTATATAGGGCGCTATATAAATGTTGTATATTATTATCATTATTATTATTATTATCAAAGCGTTAAAAAATACATTCTGTTTGGAAATCAACAAGTACTCAAGCGTACCTTTACGAGATAATGCAACTTTGCAACAGTGCATTCGTTATTGTTTGTTTACATAGGAAATTGGGACCTTGAAATCGCCGTACATTCAATAACTATTCATTGAACAGACATTTGCCTATAGAAACTGAAACGTTACAATTTTTTCCGCAAGTCGATTTTGATAAGAGTTTATGTCTGTTACAATATTATTAGACTCGTTCATGCATAGGGATGCAGGATAGGGAAATTCCACCGGGGGGAGGGACATTTGGTCAAACCTGAGGGTTTTGCCAAAGTTGAAAATCCCGAGTGTGGAATTTCCCAATCCTACACCCATTTGCATGAAAGAGTGATTTTCTCTCATTCCAACCAGCAGAATAAGTTTAGAAATCATGAAATTGCGTTTGGGCTGAGTACTACCATTTTGAAAATATCTATTTCCCCCGGGCGCTTTTTAGACGAAAACGAATTATCCAGCCAGATTTAGTATATCCCACATTTGCAAACAGTGTTTGTGCAGAAAAAAAATAATCACATCTTTCTAACGTGTACGGTAAGGATATATATCATCACGTCGACTTTTCCGCATTGCGGCATCGGAGAGTTCCAAATTCGTCACGTCATTGTCGTCACGTCACGTGAAATGGGGTGTAAGATAGAAACTTTCTACACCTTTTTCTTACCCTGGACAGCTATATCTTGCACACAGGAAAATGAGATAAATATATATACATTTGTATTCATCTTGGTGAAAAGCAAAAAAAAAAAAAAAATTAAGTTAATGTTGATTGGCAAGTTTTAAGTAGACTGACTTGACCTAAGCATACTTTGTACTTGAAAAATGGTTTCAGTCATACGGTTTGAACAATATGCCAGGAGATGGTGGCTGTACTTATAAAAGAGTGTTGGACTATCTACTTATCCAGCTTTAAAAATGGTTATCCATTATTGTTTGGCACGCACATAGTGTCAAGGAGATAACTTATTTATAACAACATTTTAGGCAGATTCATTCGTTGTTTTACGCTAAATGTATAATTATTTAGAAAACAAACATTAAAAAATGCGTAGAGACAGTAAGAAAGTTCAATGGAAACCTTAAATCAACATTCGGACAACGATCTTTCAAATTTGCTTCCAATGTTAAATATTCATACTTGAAAAGTAATCATAACGTTTGTCGGTTTTTACCAACGATTTTATTTTGTAAACGAGTCTTTTTTTTAGCAAAGTCATTTGCTGCTGAAACTACATCCCGCTATCAGTGTCATCTATATTATCGGGTATTCTGCAGTCTTTGACAAGACAATAGTGTGTAACTGTGCGTGAAATAGAAAGACCAAAATACCAGAAATGTATTTAATATTAATAGAAAGTATAAACACGATGCGGAACATTTCCGAAAACATGGATATGGATTTTTAACTGCTGAAAGTAAAATCGCTTCATTTATTCTAGCTGTGTCTGGTAATGCAGCACGTTTTTGTTTGTGTTGGGTTTAATTTCCTAACAACGGCAACGAAACAAAGAATCCTGTTTTGACCTTTGTATTGATATCTGGGGCTCAGGGTAATATTTCCTCTCAGGTTGTATATCATAAAATGAATCAAATCAAGTCTTAATTCGACTGATGTATCATTATGTACTTAATTTTTACAGTGATATAGAAATCGTTAACGTGTAATGTAAAAGTGGAAATAATCGAGGTAAAGAAATGCTGGCGATTTTTCGCGTCAAGAAAAAAGCGCGAAAACATCTACGCACGCATATTTGTTCGTAGTTAATCTGAACTATTGATACAAAATATATAAAGACTTCAGAAGCATTAACACCGAGAAATTTCAACTCGCTCATTGTTTACAGTATTGCCATGCATTATAATATTCAATGAGTTTCCAATTATTTTTACACCAGGGGAAAGGAATGATCATTCATGTTAATAATAACTATGAAAATGCGACTCTTCGTGATAGAAAAGGCAATGGCTTTAGTTTGGAAGATGAACAAATAAAACTTGTTACTTTTTACTGAAATAAGAGTCGAATTTACGTGATAAATTGTTTAGTTTATTGTATGCATGGATTATAATAACATATTATTAAAACAAACTTACGTTTTTACTCCAAGACAAGAGACAAAATCTCAGAACTTAAGCAAGAATTAGGAATTAAAGACACATTTAGGGATACGAAACAGGTACAGTCAGGGTAAAAATTAGACCAAGGTAACCATCAATTAAAGGTTTTTTTATCAAATGAATGTGACAGAGTACATATCGTATTACTCACCGAAACGTCACACATAAACATAAAATGGATGAGTTATATGAATTTTCATGCATTTCATTGTTAATATCAATTAAGTGTAAAATAATCACATAAATATTACACTAAGACTCTGCATCAAGCAATTGTTTTATAGTCGTTACATAATAAAATGTCTCAAGCAAAAAATCAGTGCATAAAGTGTTTGACTGTAAATGGTTGATAAAAATGAAAGAGTGATAAAGGTTATAAAGTTTGTTCCTAAAGCATTCTGTATCCATGCAACGCCTACGGGCACATGCCTACAGTGTCTACGTATGGGGGAGCCCTACTTTAGGGACGCTTTAAAGCTTTTGCGCCTGTTTGGGGCTTAACTTATCGCAATATCAAAGGTTGTAATAAGACGGTGCCTAGGAAGACACCAACGAAAGACAAAGCACGAACGTTTGGCGGCGTGCACCCTTACTTATTCTTGTTTACGCTTCTTGCATTACTGAATACGGCTAAGAGAACTATATTAACCCACTGAATTTAAATTAAAGAAAGAAATATTTTGCTATTAAGAGATCGACAAAATCAACTGACCAAGAAAAGGTAACAACATTTGCAAAAAAACACATTTGTTGTCCTTTAAAAAATTATGTGCTCTCAGATATTTGCATTGTTAATAATTATCTGAATTCAGAACGGTAAAGTTTCTATTTTCATATAAGTTGAAACGTTTATTGAGGGGAAGTAGACATGGATCAGAATGAAACAAGGGCAAGGAGAGCTCTTCTGTTTTTTCATTCTTGTGTCCATGACAACGGCCACTGAAGCGCGTAAATTTAGCTCGCCACCATGATGTTATTTTATTCTTCAGCAATTCGTTTTAAAATGTAACGAAAAGTAAGATGGAACTTCTTAACATACTATTAGTTTCGAGTCATTGAAGCATACACCAGAAAGCACTATTCAAATACATTATACAGCGCTTGGGAAAATCGTTCGCGTAAAACCTTATATAAAATCTAAACAAACTAAGTTAGCGAGCCGCGTAAACCGAATGAAAGTTGCTTAGCTAGAAGGCTGGAAAAAAACTTCATTAATGTTTTACCGTAAATATCTTATGCGTCTATTTGTGTAAGTTAATACCACAATTTCTATATTCATTTCATACAACAATGCTGAACATATCATGCGCGACATGATTTAAGACATTTGTTTACTTGTTACGCTTGATTGTTCGTTTGTTCATATCGTGACGTCATCGATTTCAACATTTTACGAAAAATTCTTCACATATTTACGTTAATGACTGAAGTATACAGGACAACATTTAAACAGATGCGGTTTTTTTTTAAATATGGTCTCCAATCGCTCCTGCTGGCCTATATGGTAGGTCAGCTTTATTGCTTTCTTCCGATCCAAATACACCACATATACAAAAGTCAGTTTCAGTGTAAACATCTCTTGAAATAGTAAAACAACAATACCCAAGATATGCATTTACTCAATATACCATATACCGTGATTCATATTCTGTGGAAAACATTATCCTTAATAGTTACTAATATGAGGTATAAACGACATTTAAGAGATCCCCGTACCACTGCCAAAACAATATTCCCGTACCACTGCCAAATTAACAAAATATAGTCAAACAAAAAACAAGCGTAGTTAGACCGGGATTCGAACCTTGTACTTCAGATTGACATACTATTGCTCTAATCGATTGAGCTACATGTCTCAACAGAAATGATTTGAGAAAAACGGAAGTTAAAGGAAGTTTACTGTTTATATGGAACGCTACAATGCAGTGGGGCCTTAAAAGTAGAGTTAAGCAAAATGCTACATGTTCTGTCACAAATTTATGGACTGACAGCCTGCACGTTTCTTAACAGGCATATTATCCTAATTCACACACGAAATACCACCAGTTATCACAGGTTCCTTTCTGCGCTCCACCACCATTAAGGAATTGTACACACCAAGAACTCCATTCAGCAGGCGTCACTTCTGGATACCAAATAAGGTTGTCAGTGGAATTATAGGCCCCGCCTACCCACCAGGATCGTGCTGCAGCAAAAACATATTCTTAACACCACGTTATCACAAAAAGGGCCAAAAAAGGCTTAGAAACCATGTTACAGGAAATTACATCGAACCATCTTAAATTAAAAAGCGGGTATGATTAATAAAATCTTCGAGAATGGACAATAACTATTCAGGTAGTCCTAAATTGTACAGATGTACTGTATTGAAAAAATACATTTAACATCTGTTATATTGTTATAGGATTTTTTCTCGAGTTGGCTTAATGTGAATGTGATCAAATAACAAGTGTTTTATTGTAACTTGTTCGTAATATGCTATTCATTCAAGCTGTGAATGACCCATCAGGAGAGGGGCAAGAACAACCTCGTCACGGCGCATTTCTCTATTACTAAGATACCGTTTACCGATTAAGGTTTCATAAGTCTAAATCATTACAAAAAATAGTTTTTGGGGGAATTTAACAATTTTACGATATAACCATTCTTCTTTTGAGTTTTACAGTTTTACAGATTTACAATTTTTCTTTCTTCGTAAATTCTTTATGCTTATTTCTTTCTGTTCTTGCTTGTTCACATCTATGGCTTTTGTATGTTTTCATTCATAACAACTGAAGTTATTCCAGGTCGAGTCCAAACAAATTATTAGACCTATCAAACCATAAGAATAACTTAAAAATAGCACCACCTAATGCGTGATATAATGTTATTCGAGTTTGACGTAACGATATAGTTTTATTAGGTTGTATGTCTTACAACAGAAAAAGGGCATACACGCAAGACAGACGGTACTTTCAAATAATTCCGTCACTCCATCGACCTTCAACAAGATGCCCATTGTGACTTTCTAGTTCGCCTGTTATTCAATCCTGCTTGCAAAACCATATCTATTGGAAATTTGTGATCTTTAAGGTAGATTAAGGTTTATTTTAATTTATTCATATATAGCATCGACTTAAATATTCGTCAAATTGTGTTAGTTTGACCATTGCACGATTTTCTGTAGGGAAATTATAAATTGTGTGAAAACCGTATCGTATCTGTTTCGTTATAGTTTGTCACGAAAAGGTTAAAATAAAGCAATAGCTGATGTTAAAAAGCAGTTCTTATTTGTTAGAACGAAGTCCACACATTATTAGCATATTGATGTTTTCTATGTATAGATACCCAACGACACTTTTTTATTTTTTTATTTTCAGTACATTCCGGCATTCCTTTTCCAATTGAGGCAGTTGAAATTTTTAAATTTAACCAAGTTATGTTTACAACTTAATTATGTACGGACAATACAAAATATGCTTTATTCAGTCTTAAATGTCATTTAAGGACGTGGTTCACTTAGGGTGTACACTGACGATGGTATATGCATTATTGTAATAGCGGACAAACCATGCCGACTTCAGTGCGCTACCCAACAACTACCATTTTGAGGATTTGGGCTTATTTTGTTTGTCATATTAACAGCTGAGGTCATTTAAAGACGCGCCTCGATGTGTGTTGTGCATGCGTGTATGTGTGTATACGAGCAGGAGGCAGGGTATGTAGGTATTTTTTACTCCAATCAATAGAGCTACAGAACCATGGATCTAAAATCAAAATAAATACGTAGCGGCTATTTAAACATTCTATCCACAAAAATGAAAATGTTGTATACGAAATTTGATAAATGAGCAACATGGATAAAAAGAATTTTCACGGAGAGGCATCTTGATTTCATTGGTTGAAAACCAAATGTTAGGCTAAACGTTTGAAACATCAGATTGACTTTGGTTTTGTCATATTTCTCAAAAGCTTAGGATACAGGGTTTATTAGACTATTTTTATCATACTTTATCCGGCAGAAAACATATAACTTACATGCCGTGATATCTAATAATGCAGTCCCTAGGATTTGCTGCTTCCACGGGGTGTCTACTACGGCAAGATGTCCTGAAGATGATTTGCATGTCAGAGCTGCAGCGTTCCGTCGCGACCACTTTCGAAAGAGTTTAAAAACCAAACCATCAGAATGGACAAAGCTGACTTTTCCCTCTTCTTCTGTTGTGTACGTCATTTCTGAAAATATATGAACAAAACAAAAAACGTTAACACAGTGGAATATATATACAAGAACCCTTTGACATCGACAGTTGCCAGAGTTGTAATACAGTTGTTACTTGTTGCTTTGTTGTGACAAAAATCAACAGTACAGATAATGTATCTGACGGTGGTTTTCCTGACTAATTGATGTTTGGAATTTCATTTACACTGTTATGTATATAGCTGGCAATTTTCAGAGAGAGAAAAATGAAGGTATGAAACCATAAGATATTGTAATATTTACCCCTTCGCAAATGAAAAAAAGGAATGATGAGTCAACTTAAAACATTTTTTATCCATGAAGATTGATTTAGTTTATTTTGTTTTTGTTTAACGTCCTTTTAACAGCTAAGGTCATTTTAAGACGTGCTTTGATGTGTTGTTTAAGTCCACTTGAACCTTTTGGCTCGGGAATTGAAAAATGAATACACCTGCTGCATGTATCGTAAGATGGCAAATTGAGGATTATCTTGAAAGCGACCAAAATACATCTACTGCATCCTTTGCAATATTTGGGATGATTTACATTTCTCTCTGCTTCTAACTACCATGTATTTCTTAGTGCCATGCTTGACAACACCTCACTTTTGGCTTTGACGTTGCCCAGGTGAGGAAGGCAATAGCTTTTAACCCCTGGCCAGGGCATACCAAGGTCCTTAAAAATGGTAGTTGTTTTTCTCTGCTTAAAGTTAAGGTTTTAGGGTGATGACACGAAATGGTTCACCAATTGTCAGTATAGTGTGACCGGTTGGCATTCTGTGCTGGGTACCTTCGGCAAGGTATTTCAGTGAGATAGCACTTTAAAGTCGGCACCAGATCCGCGCTATCACAACGAGGCTGATACACCAACACACCCTGTCTTTTCTAGTACACATACACACTTGCAAGTATACACAACACTCATGGATGCACGTCCTTAAATGACCATTGACTGTTGATTGGAAGTTAAACCCTATAAAACCTAACCAAACGTCTTCAGCCCCGCCCCTCAGGCCCAACGGGGTTAGGTCCATACTATTATAATTCATCTTTCGAATGTCCACTTGATAATGGAATTTTCCTGCAAAATTCTATAACAATGCGCTCAGTGGTTTAGGTAAAGTGAAAGGTGTGAATAATTTATGGTCGTACGACGCCCGAGGGACAGAATCGGACAAAAGACAATAGCAACAGGTCATGTGAAATACAGCAGTCCTTTCTCCCCAATATCTACAAGAAGTCAGAAAGAATTTGCAGCATAGTTTATATTGTATATCTTCAATAATCGTTCTACCACTGATAGTTTGGTCTGAACTTACCTAAATCAGGTATGCAGCGGCGAGTCCCATCATGAAGGTTAGTGCAGACTTTGCCTGCAGGACATTCGTATTTCCTGCAGTATCCACCAATGTTCTGAATCAGCAAATACAAAAAAGATGCGGTAAAATACGTTCAAAGAAAAAAAGACCGATACATGAAACGTAGCAACAACTTTCTAGCACGATCATAACGAAAATGAAGTCCAGCACTGAAAGAGTTGTTTTTATGATTATTTTTCATAGAAGCTTAATTCTTGTTTGTTGTCTTGAGTTTGGCGTTCTATTCACGTGAGACGTGCCGCCGCGATGTGTGTAATAAATGCGTGTATGTGTGCTGGAGGCGGTATGTTGGATTTACTGTGTTTAACGTCCTATCAACAGATAAGATAATTTAAGCACGTGCCCCCATTCGAGTCATATAGGCCGAATGGGGGAAATTGATATAAATGTTTGAAATACAACCCACTTCAGAAGCGAAATGGGACCCAATGAGGGACAGGTGTTACTTACAGACCGAGCCAATATTTGGAAATAATTACAGTGCTATATTCACTGATAATGTTTTCTTATGGTTTCTTATTTTCCAGGTGATCGATACAGGCCCACGGGGCCTGTTGTTTATTTGACACTCTGTCTTCCAAAGATGAAAAATCATAAAATTGCTGATGATCCCAGGTGAAATAATACAGGACAACCTCGCGGACGGACGGAAAGAGGTTTCAACAAATGTTATTGTTTAGAAATCAAATGGATTGGACTATAGGCAAGCCTATATAAGTCCTCTCCAATAGGTACCACATATATACAAGTCAAAGTGAATAATGTAAATAATAGATATCATAGATAGTAATGTATATATATAAAGAGAAATAGATTTTAACATGAAAGCATTGATGGTAGTATTACACAATATTCAGAAAGTAGAATGAATACTTCGGGTAATGTATAATAATTAAATATGTAAACATCTACTCAAGCTTATACATACTTGCATATCCACATGCCTACATGTCACACACACCCTCTCAAGTACAACACATCTTTATAAGATGTGTACTCCGCCTAAGTAAGTAAGTAATCTACGTTAATACAAAGTTACTACATATATATGTCAAAGTGATATATATAATATCCAGACTGTACAATTATAGAGGTCTTCAGTAAATTTCAATCATTCAATTATTATATTATAATCTCTTTAAACAAACAAACAGAAATTAAATCGTTCAGTACCATTTATAAAGTATTGGACATTAGTTAAAATAAGTTCATTAATATCCTATCCAGTATTATCACCTGAAGTTAACAAGAGTTGAATTGGAATAACCAATACGGTCATGAATTTCATTAGTTAAAACCCTAGAATTAGAGTAATTAGGACAAGTAAAAAAATAATTATCAGTATGTACAGCAGGTGAACCACAGGCACAAACTGCATCAGGGATAAGATGATCTATACATTTATGATGATTCAAGTCACTTGTATCATTTCTTAATTGGCACAAAATAATATTTAATTTTCGTGGACTACAATTTCTAAAAGTCTCAGAAATAGAATCAATATGATTAGCTATATTATTTTAAAGATTCCTTTTGAAGGAACTTAGGCTAACTGACCTGGTCAGCGAAGGATCAAGACTATCCCATGCCTGCATGGTACTAAGAAAGAAGCTTGTATTATAAATATTAATTCTTGACTTTGGGATATTGAAAAATCTGTGGTGACGCAGGTAATGAATATTTTGATGTTGATTAATGTATGGTTCAATGATATTAAACAAATAATCAGTTATAATCGTCATTGCATCAATCTATAAAGCTTCTAATACATTTGATTCTTTCAAAGCTGGTCTAACAAATGAATAGTATAATGTCTCCAGAGTTTTCCTATCCACTTTATGTTTCAACATACGTAACAAATTCAGCCGTTTACATGCTTTAATGGATATATCATTTATATGATCAACCCATGTGCCTTTTGAATTAAATATAAGTCCTAAGTGTTTATGGAATAAATTTTCTTGAATTACTTGATTATCAAAAATCAACGGAGGGTGAACCCTATTTGTATACGCCCGTCAAATTTGACAGGAGTATAATGGTATGGCGTTGTCCGTCCGTCCGTCCGTCCGTCCGGCGTTAACTTTTGTTTATCCGGCAATCTCCTCCTACATTTTTCGACCGATCTCTTTGAAACTTGATATACATTATAATCATGATGTGAAGTTGTGTTTCCACTTTCAGTGAGGTAGCACTATAAAGTCGGCATCAGTTTCGCGCTATCACAAGGAGACAAACACGAACATATCGCAGCCTCCCAAAATACACACACATACACTACACGCATGCATCTTGCACCCAGGGGAGGCCGTCCTTAAATGACCTTAGCTGGTAATAGGACGTTAAACAAAATCAAACAAACAAACAAACAAACAAAGTATCCACTTACGAGAATTTTGATTCGACTATTTTTTCAAAAGTTATTGCCCTTTGTTTATTTTAGTATTTGATTTTGTCCGGCAATCTCCTCCTACATTTTTCAACGGATCTCTTTGAAACTTGGTATACATTATAATCATGATATGTTGTTGAGTTTCCTTGAACAAAATTTGATTCGGATATTTTTGCAAAAGTAATTGCCCTTTGTTCATTTCAGTATTTGATTTTTTTATCCGGAGATTTTCTCCTACATTTTTATAGCATGTCAGCTAACCAATCTTTGAATGATGCAGATCTTATTTCAATGTAAGAAAATATATAACACTATAAGACATTCGACGGGCGTATATTGTTCCGCCCCGCGGTACTCTTGTTCTTACTTATAGTTAGTGCAACTGTTTTATTAGGATTAAAATTAATTTTCATTGTTTAGCCCATGTATAAATAGATTCAAGGTCGTCTTTAACTCAGCAGTTGGTGTTACAATATCATAATCAACAATTACATATAGAGAGGTATCATCAACAAATAAGTTTATATTGGTAATTCCATTTAATAAAAAGTAAGAATAAAAAGGTCCAAGTACAGAGCCTTGTGGAAAACCAGCAATTATATGATTACATGTAGAGTTATAACTAATTCAAGATCAAATCTTCTTGTAGCATGAATATTATCTTTTGTATATATCATGACACCTCCACCTTGCCTTTCCTTCCTAACGTTTCTAAAGAAGTAGGATGCGACTCTAATTTGAGATCAGTATCATTGACAGAATCATCTAGATGAGTTTCAGAAAAACAGAGAATCACTTTCAATAAGTTAAAGCTTATTACGCAAAGACCGAACATTAAGATGAAGAATCGATATATTGCTTAATTCATATTTATCTTGACAATTGGGACCCGGATTAACATGAAATGTCAGTTATCATATATTTATGTAAATTAGGTACTGATAGAATATTTCTTTAATCCCTTGGATGTTAAATCCAACTTTCAGAAATGTTAAAGAGTTGTTACAAACTAAAATGATTAGCTTTACAGTCAGAGTATGAGCAATTTGACACAACTATTAATTAGTGATTGTATGATAAACAGGATAGAGTTAATTAGAGCATTGATAATTTGTCTTAAAGCTACGTGACAATAACTAAGAGTTATTAATGATTTAATCACATGATAAGCACTGAATAGTCATGTCAACATAGGTTATCAACAATTTGACTCAAAGCTTTATACATGTACATTGTATGTATTGTGTGTAACTGAAAGTAACGGTTATTGAACAAATCATAATTAGTGAATATTTGTGCAGACTATCAACAATTTAGCTCCGAGCTAATTGACGTCAAGTCACAGATCACATGAATTGAAACACCAATATTTTACTTTAAACGACTTCTTCTTAATAACTGAAAGGCCTAGGGTGTCGATATTTAGTCAGAAGCAAACTGGGAGAAAGGGCTACAAAGTTTGTTAAAAATAATGACCTTCACCCATTTTCAAGGTCACAGGGGTCAAATATGTTAAAAACATTAAACAACTTCTTCTGAATAACCAAAATGCCCAGGGTGATGATATCTGGCCAGAAGCATGCTGAGATAAAGTGCTACAAAGTTTGTTAAAAATAATTACCAACGCCCATTTTCAAGGTCACAGGGGACAAATATGTTAAAAACATCTTCTTCTCGATACCCAAACTGCCCAGGGAGATGATATTTGGCCAGTAACATGCTGGGATTAAGGGCTACAAAGTTTGTTAAAAATAATGAGCTTCACCCATTTTCAAGGTCACAGGGGCCAAATATGTTAAAAACTTTAAACAACTTCTCAATAACCAAAATGCCCAGGGTGATGATATTTGGCCTGAAGCATGCTGAGATAAAGGGCTACAAATATGTTCAAATAAATGACCTTCACCCATATTCAAGGTCACAGGCGTAAAATAGTTTAAAAACTTTAATCAACTTCTTCTGAATAACCAAAATGCCCAGGGTGATGATATTTGGCCAGTAGCATGCTGGAGTAAAAGGCTATCAAGTTTGTTCAAATGAAAGACCTTCACTTATATTCAAGGTCACAGGGGTAAAATATGTGAAAAACATTAAACAACTTCTTCTGAATAACCAAAATGCCCAGGGGGATGATATTTGGCCAGTAGCATGCTGGAGTAAAAGACTATCAAGTTTGTTCAAATGAAAGACCTTCTCTTATATTCAAGGTCACAGGGGTCAAATATGTTAAAAACATTAATCAACTTCTTCTGAATAACCAAAATGCCCAGGGGGATGATATTTAGTCAGTAGAATACTAGGATCAAGGGATACTAAGTTTGTTTAAATGTATGAACTTGAATCATATTCAAGGTCGCAAGGAGCAAATATGTTCAAAATATTAAAACAACTTGTTCTGCATAACCAAGAGGCTCAGGATGTTGATATTTAGTCAGTAGCATGCTGGGATCAAGGACTACTATGTTTGTTAAAGTGAATGACTTTGACTTATATTCAAGGTCACAGGGGTCAAATTTGTTTAAAATCTTTAAACGACTTCTGAATAACCATGGGTCCCAGGATTTTGATTCTTTGCAAGTTGCATACTGAGATGAAAGGCTATAAAATTTGTTCAACATAATGAATTTGTTCGACTTTCAATCACAGGGTTGAAAGGTTTTAAACAAAATTAACAGGGTCTTTTGAATGAATTTTAATCATAAATACTGATATTTTGCCTGTAGCTTTATTTTAGATCACTTTTAAGGTTACAAGTGTGAGATTTATACCAGGTGAGCGATGCAGGCCCATTGGGCCTCTTGTTAAATATTCTAGTGCATCATCTGATCAAAATTGTTGTTGCATTTGAAGTTAGTCGATGAAATCGTCACTGGCAGCGAAGTGGGACTTCAGCCGCAGGGGAAGCTTGGCTCGGAGGGGCAGGACTAAGGCCCAGAGCATCAGCATAAGAGGCACGGGTGTTGTCCAGATAAAGATTGCAGAGTTGGTCAGATGTAGTAATTTTATGTCTTTTGTTGTCACTGTCCGTGATAATGATGGATTCGTCGGTTGTTTTGGCTTTAAGAGCCCTTCCACTTTTAACAATGGCTCTAGCATATCTAAATAACAGTGCTCTCTGAGAGGTTAGCGCCTCTTAATGAAAACTCTACTCTCTGCACTGTCAGATTTAGAGTGAAAAGATAATCTGGACTGATAGACCGAGGCCCTGGTTCTATAAGAGTGATGATATCCCGCTGCCTAGGGGGAGTATTAACACATAGTTAAGGTTTAGAGACACTATACTTGTTAAATCTTGAAACACGGTGGGATCTAGATATGTCGTTGAGCGACAGGGATAGGTCAATCTTGTTGTTAAATAGATCCAGAAGAATGCTATCCGTGTCTTTCCTTTCACTATCAGGACTCTCAAGAATTCATGAAATTTTCAGGAAGTTACGCCTGCTGTATTGTTCAGCATCTTCAGCTCTATGCTTTAAGTCGGATATTGTTTTCAGCAGTGGTTGTATAGCACAGGTAACACGTTTGGGGATATCCAGCGAGGCCTGGATCGAGTGAACAAATACATCATTCGATAATAGTTGTGTGACCAACTTAGACATAACTTCACTGTCATGTATACCTGCTACCGACTCGGAGATATCAGTCAGAACGCTGACGTTTAGATTTAGGTGGTTTGTCAATCCACGAATCATTCCTGTAATTAGTGCGGTTCTTCTGCTGTCTATTAGATGGACCCATTTTAGGTATAATAGTAAACACTGTTTCACGTGTATACAAAATAGAAAATGTACTTGTACGTGCGCGTGCCTACGTGGCACGGTGTCAGGCAGGTGAAAATTTGATATGTAGATGAAGAAAATGGCTCAGACATACTATCTATGACACATATCAAACCTGTAGTCTCCCTCAGGACGAAAAGTTGATAATTATCACTTTAAGTCACCATTTCACATCGGAGCTGAATAAAAAGACATGGTACCTGGCCCATGCGCACAACATTAAAAAGAGGTTACTACCAGATTCCTGTTCCGCGTTGCGTTGGAAAATAAAAATGCTATGTATAATGGCATGTTAAACCTTAATAATTAAAAACGCTTGACAGATGGACGAGCTATTGGAGTATTTGCTTCCTTGCGATAGTGCGGATGTCATCATTTAAGGACGTGTCGTTGTGCTTGTGCAATGGAGATAGTATGGTGTGTATTTTTACCCCCTGTGGTGCCGACGTTAGAGTTGTATCAACCCATACATTAGGCCGAGACATACCAAAATCTTTAAAAATGGTAGTTTCTTCTCCTGCTTAACGCTCAGCAAGTTAGGAGTGGGACGACTGGTTCGCCCGATGTCGGTATAATGTGACCGGGTGGGGTGTCCTGCTGTGTGTCTTCGGCAGAATGTGTCAGTGAACTAGCACTATAAAGTCGGCATCAGTTCCGCGCTATCACAAGAAGACGAACACGAACAAATCGCAGCCTCCCAAAACACACACGCATACACTACACGCATGCATCTTGCACACAGGAGAGGCCGTCCTTAAATGACCTAGATGTTGATAGGACGTTAAACAATACTAAACAAAACAAAATCGTGGTGCCAACGTTAGAGTTTTATCAACCCATACATCAGGCGATAATTCGAGACCGATAATCTATTTGACTTTTAATCTGGGTTAATTTAAGCTCCAATTTCGGGTCGGCATTCAGCAGATACACATAAAAATCCGGGAGCATCGCAGAGTTGTCCAATAATCTGTCTGACATGTTTCTCCGGACCATGACGTCCGACTCGCTTTAGACAGCTCCATGAAATTTTAAGACAAGGTAGTGTGTCGTGCACAACTCACCGTTTTGGTTTTAGGCGAAATGAAGATATATTTGACTCCTTGCGATGGGTTTAGTTAACGTCAACAGCTAACGTCATATAAGGACGTGCCTACATTTTCGTAATTTAAGGATGCATGTTTGTATGTGTGCTGGAGGGTACCAATGAATGTTTGTGTAATTTCCTCCATGCGATCGATCTGATGCCGAAATATGAGTGTTACCTTCAAATACCGTGATTTTAATACGTCTCGTTGAACTTTTGTCAGGGATCATGCGCTTTGGTTTGATTTGTTTTGATTTTGTTTAACATCCAATTTACAGCCTCGATGTATGTTGTGTTTGCATACATGAATCGATGTTTGCTGGAGGCATGGTATGTTGGTGTAATTGTTTCCTTATGATAGAGCGGATCTGATGCCGACTTTATAGTGCTATTTTCCATGAAATACCATGCAAAAGGTACCCTGCACAGTATTTGACCCAATCACATTTTACTGATAACGGGTGAACCGATTGTTGCCATTAGCTTAGCCTAAAGGCTGAACATTAATCAAGGAAAAATTACTTCCGATTTCGGTATTTAGTAGTTAGACGAAGAGAGATATATGGATATACTTCATCCCCGATGTGGCAATAACACAAATCCAATGTCGACTTTATACTGGTAATCCACTGAAGTACTATGCCTAAGGAACAAGCACAGTATTCTGCCCGGTCACATACGGACAACAACCTATTGCCTTCCCCACTTGGAAATTTCAAGACTACTGCCAATAAGTGTGTTTTGACGAGTGCCTACTAAGACACCATTGAAAAGAGAAGGGGTAGGGAAGTGGAAAAAGAACAGATCCAAAGTGTTGCAATGGGGGCAGAAGGTCAATTTTGGTTCCTCGAAACCAACCAACTCTCAACCTCCCTGATTCAGGAGGGAAGGAGCATATAATTCAATCCCTACGGTTTAGGTTTTATAGGATTGGTCGACCTATGATCAGATGTATCTTTATTCCATCCCCGACCTGAATGTGCACCACTACGACATGCAGTAACACATGTATCATGCAGATTTTGGTTTTATTTTGTTAAACGTCCTTAAAACAGCTAAGGTATTTGAAGGACGTGCCTCCATATGTCTTGTGTAAGCGTACATGTGAGTATGTGTGCCGGAGACAATTGTGCAATTGTGATAGCGTGGATCTGATGTAGATACATGAACATAGAAGCTATAAAAATAACAATTCAAAAACACTTAAATCGAAATTTTGTTTTAAAAAAACCCAGGTAAGCTGAAACATAACTTAAAATCAATAAAATATATTTGAAACTCTATCATTTCATACTTTACCTCTTCAATTTCCGTTCTCTTCAGGTATTTGACATTTCCAGCAGCACCGGGCGCGCAATGTCCGTCAAGGTAGAAACTACAGGCCAAATGATCCTTAACGTACCTTATCCAAGCACAGTTTGAGTGACGAATGCACGCTTGCTGACATTGTATATATCCGTAACTATGAAAAGTCAATGACGGTGGTGATGTACATAAAACATCAAATGCACCATTCGCAAATGTCGCAGTTAGGTCCGAACAATTTCCTCCATGAGTTACCAATATCACTACAAAAGCAACGATTCGATAGTCTGAATCCATTTCCTTTCCAAGATGAGATCACCTAAAACAATCCATTAATGTAAAGTTTCACTGAATGTCTAACTAATAAATCAAAGTTTTTCTTTCTACACAAACAATGTGCGTATTAAACGTGTCACAACGTGTCAAGACCGACTGGTCCCTTTGTCAAGCTCTGACTGAGTGAGCGATTTGTATTGTTACCTGTACAACGATGTGATGAACTCTTGTATTGTTCATGTCACTCGACCTGAAACATTTCGTCTATCAATAGAGAGCGTGTACACACTGCACCAGATAGGCTACAGGTAGGGTGTAGAACTATTTTTCATGTCACTCGACCTGAAACATTTCGCCTATCGATAGAGAGCGTATACACACTGCACCAGATAGGTTACAGGTAGGGTGTAGATCTATTTTTCATGTCACTCGACCTGAAACATTTCGCCTATCGATATAGAGCGTGTACACACTGCACCAGATAGGTTACAGGTAGGGTGTAGATCTATTTTTCATGTCACTCGACCTGAAACATTTCGCCTATCGATATAGAGCGTGTACACACTGCACCAGATAGGTTACAGGTAGGGTGTAGATCTATTTTTCATGTCACTCGACCTGACACATTTCGCCTATCGATAGAGAGCGTATACACACTGCACCAGATAGGTTACAGGTAGGGTGTAGATCTATTTTTCATGTCACTCGACCTGAAACATTTCGCCTATCGATAGAGAGCGTATACACACTGCACCAGATAGGTTACAGGTAGGGTGTAGATCTATTTTTCATGTCACTCGACCTGAAACATTTCGCCTATCGATAGAGAGCGTATACACACTGCACCAGATAGGTTACAGGTAGGGTGTAGATCTATTTTTCATGTCACTCGACCTGAAACATTTCGCCTATCGATAGAGAGCGTATACACACTGCACCAGATAGGTTACAGGTAGGGTGTAGATCTATTTTTCATGTCACTCGACCTGAAACATTTCGCCTATCGATAGAGAGCGTATACACACTGCACCAGATAGGTTACAGGTAGGGTGTAGATCTATTTTTCATGTCACTCGACCTGAAACATTTCGCCTATCGATAGAGAGCGTATACACACTGCACCAGATAGGTTACAGGTAGGGTGTAGATCTATTTTTCATGTCACTCGACCTGAAACATTTCGCCTATCGATAGAGAGCGTATACACACTGCACCAGATAGGTTACAGGTAGGGTGTAGATCTATTTTTCATGTCACTCGACCTGAAACATTTCGCCTATCGATAGAGAGCGTATACACACTGCACCAGATAGGTTACAGGTAGGGTGTAGATCTATTTTTCATGTCACTCGACCTGAAACATTTCGCCTATCGATAGAGAGCGTATACACACTGCACCAGATAGGTTACAGGTAGGGTGTAGATCTATTTTTCATGTCACTCGACCTGAAACATTTCGCCTATCGATAGAGAGCGTATACACACTGCACCAGATAGGTTACAGGTAGGGTGTAGATCTATTTTTCATGTCACTCGACCTGAAACATTTCGCCTATCGATAGAGAGCGTATACACACTGCACCAGATAGGTTACAGGTAGGGTGTAGATCTATTTTTCATGTCACTCGACCTGAAACATTTCGCCTATCGATAGAGAGCGTATACACACTGCACCAGATAGGTTACAGGTAGGGTGTAGATCTATTTTTCATGTCACTCGACCTGAAACATTTCGCCTATCGATAGAGAGCGTATACACACTGCACCAGATAGGTTACAGGTAGGGTGTAGATCTATTTTTCATGTCACTCGACCTGAAACATTTCGCCTATCGATAGAGAGCGTATACACACTGCACCAGATAGGTTACAGGTAGGGTGTAGATCTATTTTTCATGTCACTCGACCTGAAACATTTCGCCTATCGATAGAGAGCGTATACACACTGCACCAGATAGGTTACAGGTAGGGTGTAGATCTATTTTTCATGTCACTCGACCTGAAACATTTCGCCTATCGATAGAGAGCGTATACACACTGCACCAGATAGGTTACAGGTAGGGTGTAGATCTATTTTTCATGTCACTCGACCTGAAACATTTCGCCTATCGATAGAGAGCGTATACACACTGCACCAGATAGGTTACAGGTAGGGTGTAGATCTATTTTTCATGTCACTCGACCTGAAACATTTCGCCTATCGATAGAGAGCGTATACACACTGCACCAGATAGGTTACAGGTAGGGTGTAGATCTATTTTTCATGTCACTCGACCTGAAACATTTCGCCTATCGATAGAGAGCGTATACACACTGCACCAGATAGGTTACAGGTAGGGTGTAGATCTATTTTTCATGTCACTCGACCTGAAACATTTCGCCTATCGATAGAGAGCGTATACACACTGCACCAGATAGGTTACAGGTAGGGTGTAGATCTATTTTTCATGTCACTCGACCTGAAACATTTCGCCTATCGATAGAGAGCGTATACACACTGCACCAGATAGGTTACAGGTAGGGTGTAGATCTATTTTTCATGTCACTCGACCTGAAACATTTCGCCTATCGATAGAGAGCGTATACACACTGCACCAGATAGGTTACAGGTAGGGTGTAGATCTATTTTTCATGTCACTCGACCTGAAACATTTCGCCTATCGATAGAGAGCGTATACACACTGCACCAGATAGGTTACAGGTAGGGTGTAGATCTATTTTTCATGTCACTCGACCTGAAACATTTCGCCTATCGATAGAGAGCGTATACACACTGCACCAGATAGGTTACAGGTAGGGTGTAGATCTATTTTTCATGTCACTCGACCTGAAACATTTCGTCTATCGATAGAGAGGGTATACACACTGCACCAGATAGGTTACAGGTAGGGTGAAGATTTATTTTTCATGTTACTCGACCCGAGACGTTCCCGCCTATCGATAGGGAGCGTAAGAATCGGAGTATAAACACAAACATGCCGTATCCAACATTTTCAGGAAGCACGCCGGTAGATACTATTAAACTTAATCCAGACCAACTATCTTCATATCGCTCATTTGAGTTTTGAGGTGCAGGAGAAACAAAATACTAAAGTAATTCAGAGCTATATTCAAGACAATCAATACATTTGCATCAGAGATACAAATGTGTTTTCATTTCAGTAATAATTACATAACTTTAGTATGCATATACAATACCTACACCCATCTTTGTAGCCCAAAAACAAAAGATTCAAATATCCCTACCTCCCTACCGTGACGTAACCCATATCTCGATGACAGAGCCACGGAGAGATCTCCCATCCTCTTCCTTTTATGGCGCCTGCTGCCTGCTGACGCCCGGAGCTTGCTCCATTTCAAAACTTTGTTTTGTCGGTTTGGTTGGAGTGTCAACTCAATTTTTTGCGCAGTTTGTGTGCCTTATACCCATCTGCCCTTGTTAATATAATTAATTATTGCCGCTTTGGAGGGTATGTCTCGGTCGGGACAGCGACGAGGTAGAGCTCATGGGTGTTCCCATTTCTTTGTGGAACGGGACCCTCATGATGCTTGTCCCAGGTGTCGTCTTTGCAGTGAGGTTTCGCCTTGTGAACTTCGTTCACAGACTAAATCTCAGGACAAGGACTTTATTGTTCCAAAGCTACCCTCAACTTACTGTAAGAGAGATTCGTCTGTTTCTTCCGGTAAGCAAGGGAAGCAGAGAGGTAGGGGTCGTGCCACCAGCTCTCTGGGGTCTGGTGTTCCTGTCTCGGAGGGTCTTGCTTCGGCGAGTCCCTCTCGTGAGCAGGGGTGGCCCTTCCTGTCCAGGAACTCCCTGGAGTAGGGGAGGGGCAGCCCGACCCTGGCTAGGCACAGCCAATGGTCGAATTGGCCGGGAACGCCCGTAAGCTTTCGCGCTTGCCTTCAGGTAGGGACTACCGGCCGCCGGTCACTGACTCTGTCAGTGATCCCGGCATTCCAGGTGGTGCTGTCGTTGGGGACAGTCTTAGTGCCGGGCCAGTTCTTTCGGGTGCAGGTCCTGGTGTGACAACAGACTTTCTTTCGGGATTGTCTGTGTCTACCGGGATTAGTGACACCAATGCTGGTCAGGCGTACCCTCCCGGTCAGTTACCCGGACCCGGTCCTATTAGGTCCGGTCCTGAGTTTCATTCTTCCGGGAACCTGGGGGGTTTCCCCCATGTGTTTGGTTTGCTGGACAGGGGGCCGGTTTCAGGCCTCCGTTTTCCCCTGGCTAAGGGTATACGGGTGCCTGCGGGCAACCATCCTTGGGCCGCCCTTACCAGTCTGCGGATGGTTTTGGGTTTCGGCAGCATCCCGGCAGTTACGGGCTTAGCCCGTACATGTCCGGGTTTCCACCTGGAGGGAGTGGCGGTCCACCTTCGCCCTTT
>NW_018407154.1:13173-27147 GCF_002113885.1 Mizuhopecten yessoensis | reverse complement strand
CCCCCAACATTCTGCTACTTCGGGGGCCTTGTCGGCCGGTCCTAAGAAGTGTGTCGGACCTTTAGGACTTCTGCCTCTCGGGCAGGCTCGTTGGTCTCTGGGTCAAAGGGTAGGGATTTGGTTACAAAGCCTTAACCTACAGCCACGGCCGTTAGGCGCACTGCACCTAAACGCCGGTACGGGGAGCCTTCTCTCTGGATGGCCCCTCTGGCTGGCCCATTTCCTCCGCCCGAGGCTTTTGGTCTGGATGGTGTGGAGGCTATGGACGTTGAGGGCGCGGGCATGGCAGAGGACGATGATGTTGTTCATCTTTCACCTGGTTGCTCGGATATAGACGCTGGTCTTTCCGAGTCGTCTGATGACGGTCCTCAGGAGGGCCAGCAAGTGTTGTCTGGTATGCGGGGCCTTAGGGCCGACATTTCCCGGATTCTTGGGGAGGAGGTTTGCCCACCACCTTCGGCGACATCTGTCCCCGAGTCCAACACCCTTTTGGGTTCTTTGGTGGCTTCTCGGGTGTCCGCTCGGTCGGACCGCTCTCTGCCAGAAGGCACCACTGTGTCTTCAGCTCTGGCCACCGCCCAGTCTCGGGTTTTAGAGAATTACTCTTCAACCCGTAGTCCTGGGTATGCTGGGTTGCAGCTCAGTGTTGGCGATTTGTCAGAAGTAAACGCCACTGACTATGCCACACATGATGGCCTGCTTGCCCCTCAACCAGCTAAGCTGGAATCGAGGGAACTTGCAGCCTGGCCCGGTAAATCGGTGGACCAGGTGGTGTTTGGTCCCAAAGAACACAACAAGATGGAGAGACTGCTGCGTCCAGATTCTGTCTTATATAGACTACCTGACGGTTTGTCTATATAGGGTATCCGACTTGCCTGAGGGTCGGATTAGCGAGACAGAGCAGGCCACCATCCAGGACAGAGTGACCTCTACTCTGAACGGGGCATTGAGCGCGCTGGCAGCTTTACATGTGTCATCGCTCGTTAATGTCTTGTTGGCTAGGCGGTTTTCAATTTTGAAAAACCGCTGGTCGATGAGCCTTACCGCTCCAGATTGTTGACTGCCCCCTTCTCAGGGTCCACTCTTTTTGGAAGGGCCCTTCCTTCTGTTCAGAAGGATTTGAAGGAGGACTCGGTCGCCTCTGCACTTCTGGTGAAGAGGATTCAGGCTGAGAAGGCCAGTACCTCCCTTCAAGGGCAACAAATGGAAGGGTAAGAAGGGTAAGAACCCACCTGGGGGTAAGAAGAAGGGTTCCTGACTCTCTTCTTCCCTCCTTGGTCGTGTTAGACGACGAGTTTGGCCGGGAGGACTGCAGTCCTCTCGACTAGGTCCTTCTCCCGCTGGATTAGGCTTTGGGTCAGCAGGCAATTCTCTTGCCTAGCAAGGTCTCGATCTGCCTTGACCAGATCTTCCTGTGGGGGGTCGTCTTTCTGCTTTCCTTCCAGAGTGGAAGGAAATTACGGAAGACGCATGGACCTTGTCTGTGATCAAGGAGGGGTTAGGCATTCCGCTAGTGCGGGATCCGCCCTTAGCGTCGGAGCCAATCTTTTTTCCTCCACCGGGGGATCCGGAAAAGGCTCTGGCGCTCCAGGAGGAAGTAAGGACCATGCTTACCAAGGGCGCGGTCGAGGAGGTTCCTATGTCGGGATGCACTCCCGGGTTCTACTCCAGAATGTTTCTGGTTCGGAAGAAGTCCGGGGCGTGGCGTCCCATCATAGATCTAAGTGCCTTCAACAAGCACGTAGATTCTCCTCACTTCAAGATGGAGACTCCTCGGGGTATTATCGCCTCCGTGAGAGAGGGAATGTGGGCGACTTCAGTAGATCTAAAGGACGCCTACTTCCACATCCCCATCAAGAAGTCGGCACGGAAGTACCTCCGTTTTACTTGCAACGGAAAGGTCTTCCAGTTCCGGGCCATGCCGTTCGGGCTCACGACTGCACCTTTGGTTTTCATCAAGCTGCTGCAAGTGGTCGTGGGATTCCTGCACTCTCGAGGAATAGATGTTCACATTTATTTCGACGACTCCCTCATGCTCCACCTAGTGAGAGAGTCTCTGGTGCAGGTCACCCGGTTGGTTCTGAAACTCTTACTCTAGGTCGGCTTCATTCATTCCAGAGAAAAGTCGGAGGGTTCCCCATCTCAGGATTTTGTTTTTCTGGGGAACCGTTTCAATACGGGTCACGGCATCGCCTTTCCACCGATGGAGAAGTTCGAGAAGGTCAGGGCTTTTGCTCTGACCTTCATCGGCCGGTCTCAAGTCCAGGTACGTTGGTTTCTCAGTTTTCTGGGATATCTCAACGCCCTGGCCGATGTGGTCCCCTTAGGGAGACTTCACATCAGGCCTCTCAAGATGTTTCTCCTTGCCAACTGGGTCCCTTCTTCAAGGGATCGGGAAGCCTTGCTTCGTCTGAACCAGTCGGTCAAGGAGTACGCACGCTGGTGGACTCATCACGACAATGTTCTCCGAGGGGTTCCTTTGTCCAAGCCGGTTCCCACTATGACCCTGTACACGGATGTATTCATGACAGGATGGGGAGCTTATCTCGACGGGCGTTGCCAGTCGCGTGAGAGGTCTGGGGAACAGCTCTCAGAGCACAGCAATGTGCTCGAGATCAGGGCTGTTCTGTTGGCTCTGCAGTCTTTTCGGGAGATCCTGCATTCCAAGGTGGTTTGTGTGGCTATGGACAACACTACGGTATATTTTAACTAAACGTTCATTGTATGCACCGATACAAAAGTGTATAATATAATGCGTGTCTCCGTTTATGTATGCGTAAGTATCGACCCTTTCTTTATTGTATACAATTAATTATGTACGACCTGTAATGTACCGAGACCAATATAAATATGTTTTCTAATTGAAAAACGGTTGGTGCATACAAAGAAAATGAAGCAATTACAGTTGGTTACAGCTGGTCTGTTTGGATTATTATTTTGCTAATGTTGTTCCCGTTATTGTTGAATCGTCATATTTAACGTTCCTACATAATGTTAAATATTCTACAAAAAGAGAGACTTTATTATGTAGCAGAGTCATATTTTATTGTATTTTATTTTAATTAAATACTCTGTGTTATATTCTATGATGTGCCCAGTATGTTATTTATATGTGTTGATATTATGACGAACATGTCCTGTGGTGTGATTCTTACCTGTGATGTCTACCTGTCGTTACCTGTATAATATCCCATTGAGTGGTTATGTAAGGTCCAGTGGGTTATTGTTCATAGTCTATTTTCATTGGTCAGATATTTTGTATAGATTTCTGTTTCTATTGGTGAGTCTTATATTGGTCACTTTTGGCGGGATTTCATTGTGTCAGTTTTGTGAAAGATTTTGTAAGAGGGCAGACATGTTGATTTGGACACCGACACACATCTTTTGACAATCGATTTATTCAGTACTAAGTGATAAGCGGTTTGATGACATCGGTTTCTAATTCCTGGCTCTGTGCCATACACAGAGTGTATGTATCTATCTATACACTAGGATATTGAACCATGTCATATCTGTGCTGTGGAAATGGAATAAACATAAATCTTAAAGAACTCTTGGTTATTTGAAAAACCATCCCGCTACAATTACAATTAGGGATTAACCGTCCTGGTTTCCTACGAAATGTATCTGAGTCACAGTTTTCATGATCCCACACTAGCTACGTATCCCGTTTGATCAGTTATGTAATATTTGATCCTCCTCTTTGTCGAACTGTTAACTATTTCTTATAGCTTTTTCCATCTAATACAATAATAATATCGTTCCGCCTATAAGTTAAAAAAATTAATATTACCTATTCTAAATTTAAACACAAGAACAAGTGATGTCTTTAAGTTTTTAGAAAATCGGCAAACTCAAATTATTCTCTGTCTATTGAGATATTGAGGTCAGTAAATTAAATAATGACCACCAGAACGATTATCTAGATGAGTCATCGGCATGTTCTTGTGGTTCTAGATTTAGAACAGCATCTTATTATTACCTTGATTGTATAAAATACACTGAACATCGTACTATACGTTTTCGGTATATATTCCATGAAACTCATAACCATTTATCATTAGATGTCATCCTAAATGGTTGAGATGAAAATGAAAACAATCATATTCCCCTATCTATATCGATTACATTTTAAGCTTTGGAAGATTTAGGACACTTTACTAAAAAAAACAAAAAAAACCAACAGAAAAAACATTCATTTTCATTCATTCTATCATTTTCTCAATGTGATTCTTCTGATTTCCAAAAAAAGGTACATTAACAGTTCCTTTGTTTTTCTTTGTTTATTTTTGATATTGATGATGAGGCGTCAGTGGTTCAGAAGACCAGTTATACTATTTTGCTAAGAATATTGGAAAACAACTACATGTACATGAATGAGATACAAACAAATGTGATAACATATGTAATATTCAAATCAGCAGCCTCCTCAGCTTCCTCAGAAGCAACCTAATGGGGACACATGACATCACGAAATATCTTCCTTTCCAAAAGGTGGTCTTCTCGGAGTATTGGCATATACCTCACAGCAAGAAATGCTATTTCTGTGTGTTATATGAAAGTCGATGTTTCTGATTATGGTCATTAGTGTGTGGTTTTGTGGTCACAACCCAGGTTCTCGGTGTGAGGACGTGATTTTACTTGGATTTGACCTAGATTTACAAGGCAGATGTCGTCGATGAAGGAGAACACGTTACATTTCCGTAACACCTTGTTGTCTTTTCCTCATTGTACGTATTAGAGAGTCTCCGTGAACATTTTCCTTTGTTTATATTTTGCCCTTTTCTCGATTTTGAGTTCTAGGTATGGTTTATATTTTTCCTGTTACTTAATCGAACACGATTTTTAGACTGTTTGTGGAGATAAGATGCAAAATATGTTTTATATGTCAGATTTCATATACCGGTATGAATCAACTCGACATCCTCTTTTTTATTGTTGTATATACATGTAGATTCAATCCATTTGTGTTATTAGGACGTTAAACAAAATAAAACCAGAATCTACATGATACATGTGTTACTGCATGTCGTAGGGGTGCACACTCAGGTCGGGGATGGAGTAAAGAATACATCTGATAATAGGACGATAAATCCTATAAAACCGAAACCGTAGGGATTGAATTATGTGCTCGTCCCCCTGAGGTCCCTGCAGGTAGGGCGTAAGAATTGTACCTGCTGCCCCGCATTGCCTGATCGTAAGAGGCGACTAAAATTGGGATCTTTCCTTTTCTTTGTAAACAACATACCTCCTAATGTCTCCCTTGACAATGCCTCACTTTTGGCTTTTAGTTGAGCGTTCGCCCTTGTGAGGAAGGCTTTGGGTTCTATCCCTTGGAGGAGACATACCAGAGTCTGTAAAAATGGTAGTGTCTACTCTAGCTTAACGCACAGAAATTTAGGAGTGGGACGACTGGTTCGCCCGTCATCACAAGGGGACAAACACAAACATATCGCAGTCTCCCAAAACACACTACACGCATGCATCTTGCACACAGGGGAGGCCGTTCTTAAATGACCATACATTGTAGCTGTTGATGGGACGTTAAACAATACTCGACCAAACCAAACCTTCCCCTGAATCAGGGGGTTGGGAGTTGGTTGGTTTGGGTTCTTCGGTGTCTTCTAACAAAGAGACATTGGAGGAACCAAACTTGATATCCTTCTCCCCATTGTAACACCTGGGATATGTACCTATTCTTTTTTCACTTGCCTACCCTTTCTTTTCAATGGTTTCTCAGTAGGAACCCGTCACAACACAATTATTGGCGGTATTCTTGAAATTTTGGCCAAGTGGGGAAGACAACGGGTTGTTGTCCGTATGTGACCGGGCGGAATTCTGTGCTTGTTCCTTCGTAGTACTTCAATTGAATACCACTTTAAAGTCGGCATCGGCCCTAAGTGACTAACATACAATAGAAAATTCCTACTCCCTGTAGATTTGGGGGGAAATAGGCCTGCTGTATCCCATTGACCAGTTGATATCGTCTTTTGTCCGACGTTGTCCCTCGAGCGTCGTACGACCGTAAACTGTTTACATCTTTTACTTCACCTGAACTCGTTTTTATAGAATTTTGCAGGAAAGTTCCATTATTAAGGTAGGGCGTAAGAATTGTACCTGCTGCCCCCAATTGCATGATCGTAAGAGGCGACTAAATTTGGGACCTTATCTCTTCTCTCCTTTCTAAATAACTTTCTTCTTCCTAATGTCTCCCTTGACAATGCCTCACTTTTGGCCATTTGTTGAGCGTTCGCCCCTGTGAGGAAGGCTTTGGGTTCTGTCCCCTGGCCGAGACATACCAAAGTCTTTAAAAATGGTAGTTTCTACTCCTGCTTAACGCTCAGCAAATTAGGAGTGGGACGACTGGTTCGCCCGTTGTCAGTATAATGTGACCGGGTGGGGCGTCCTGCTGGGTGTCTTCGGCAGTATGTTTCAGTGAGGTAGCACTATAAAGTCGGCATCAGTTCCGCGCTATCACAAGGAGACAAACACGAACATATCGCAGCCTCCCAAAATACACACACATACACCACACGCATGCATCTTGCACACAGGGGAGGCCGTCCTTAAATGACCTTAGCTGTTAATAGGACGTTAAACAAAATCAAACAAACAAACAAACAAACCATTATTAAGTGGACATTCAAAGGATGAATTAGAATATTATGGACCTAACCCGTGGGGCCCCAGGGGCAGAGCGAAAGGTTTGGTTTCATTTTGTTTAACCTCCTATTAACAGTAATATAAGGTCATTTAGGGACGTGTCTCCATGTGTGTAGTGTATGCGTGCTTGCGTGTGTGTATGAACGAGACAGGGTATGTTGGTGTGCTTGCGCGGATCTGATGCCGACTTTATAGTGCTATCTCACTGAAATACCATTCCGAAGGCACCCAGCATAGCATTCCGCCCGGTCACATTATACTGACAACTAGTGAACCATTTGTTGCCATTCCACTAGTTGCTGAACAGTAAGCAAGGAATAACAACTACCATTTATAAGGACTTTGGTATGTCCCGTTCTGCTGGGAGTCTTCGGCAGTATGTTTCAGTGAGGTAGCACTATAAAGTCGGCATCAGTTCCGCGCTATCACAAGGAGACAAACACGAACATATCGCAGCCTCCCAAAATACACACGCATACACTACACGCATGCATCTTGCACACAAGAGTGGCCGTCCTTAAATGACCCTAGCTGTTTATAGAACGTTAAACAAAATAAAACTAAACCAAACCAAAATGACCCGGCCTGGGGACAGAAGCGTGTTGCCAAGCAAGGCGCTAGGAAATAAAAGGTAGAAAGAAAGATAAATATCCCAAATAATGCAATGAACGCAGCAGTTTTATTTTGGTCGCTTTTGTGTCCCCAATTCTGCAGGTGGCTATTCATTGCTCGCCTCCTACGATACATGCAGTGGGTAACAACAGGAGGGTTGTCATTTACATAACGGTGTAAATGATTTATGCCACTACCAAACATCATTTAGTCAGGAAAACCACCGTCAGATAAACATTATCTGTACTGTTGATTTTTGTAACAACAAAGCAACAAGTAACAACTGTATTACAACTCTGGAAACTGTCGATGTCAAAGGGTTCTTGTATATATATTCCACTGTATTAATGTTTTTTTGTTTTGTTCATGCATTTTTAGAAATGACGTACACATTAGAAGAAGAGGGAAAAGTCAGTTTTGTCCATTCTGATGGTTTGGTTTTTAAACTTTTTCGAAGGGGCATCTTCGCCGTAGTGGACTCCCCGAGGAATTGGTAAATCCTTGGGCCTGCATTATTAGATATCACGACATGTAAGTTATATTTTTCTGCCGGATTTAGTAAGAAACAATTAGTCTAATAAACCCGGTTTCCTAAGCTTTTGAGAAATATGACAAAACCAAAAACAATCTGTTTCAAAAGTTTAGCCTAACATTTGGTTTCAACCAATGTTATCAATCCGCCGTTCCATGAATAATTTTTTTATCCATGTTGCTCTTTTATCAAATTTCGTATACAGCATATTCTTTTTTGTAGATAGAATCTTTGAATAGCCGCTACGTTTTGATTTTGATTTCAGATCCATGGTTCTGAAGCGTTATTAAATCGAAATAATTTGATAGATCTTTGTATTATATTTTACCCGTTTAAATGAAGTCGATCAGATCCGCTCTATCGATTGGAGTTAAATACACATACGTACCCTGCCTCCAGCTCGTATACACGCATAGACAACACACATCGAGGCGCGTCCTTAAATGACCTCAGCTGTTAATATGACAAACAAAATAAAACCAAACCAAACCAAAATCCTCAAAATGGTAGTTGTTGGGTAGCACACTTTAGTCGGCATCATATGTTCGCTATTTCAATGAAGCGAATACACAAAGATATCATCATCAGTACTAAATGAGCCACGTCCTTAAATGACATTTAAGACTGAATAAAGCATCTTTTATATTGTCCGTACATAATTAAGTTGTAAACATAACTTGTTTTAAGTTAAAATTTTCAACTGCCTCCAATTGGAATAAGAATGCCGGAATGTATTGAAAATAAAAAAAATAAAATAAAAAGTGTCGTTGGGTATATATACATAGAAAACATCAATAGGCTAAAAATGTGTGGACTTCGTTCTAACAAATAAGAACTCCTTTTTAACATCGGCTATTGCTTTATTTTAACCTATTCGTGACAAACTATAACGAAACAGATACGATACGGTTTTCACACTATTTTTAATTTCCCTACAGAAAATCGTTCAATAGTCAAACTAACACAATTTGACGAAAATTAAAGTCGATTCTATATATGAATAAATTAAAATAAAATTAACCTTAATCTACCTTAAAAATCACAAATTTCCAATAGATATGATTTTGCAAGCATGATTGAATAACAGGCAAAGTAGAAAGTCACAATGGGCATCTTGTTGAAGGGTCGATAGAGTGACGGAATCATTTGAAAGCATCATCTGTCTTGCGTGTATGTTTTCTGTTGTACATGTAAGACATACAACCTAATATAACTATATCGTTACGTCAAACTTGAATAACATTATATAACGCATTAGGTGTTGATATTTTTAAGTTGTTCTTCTGGTTTCTTCTGGTCTAATAATTTGTTTGGTCTCGACCCGAAATAACTTCAGTTGTTATGAATTAAAACATACAAAAGCCAAAGAAATAAGCAAGGCTAGATCATGAAAATGTGAACAAGTAAGAACAGAAAGAAATAAGCATGACGAATTTACGGAGAAAGAAAAATGGTTTAAAGAAACATTGTAAATCTTTTTAATGATTTAGACTTCTGAAACCTTAATCGGTAAAAGGTATCTTAGCTATAGAGAAAGGCGCCGTGACGAGGTTGTTCTTGCCCCTCTCCTGATGGAACTTTCACAGCTTGAATAAATAGCATATTACGAACAAGTTACTGTAACTGTGGAACGAGCGACGCAGCCTTACCCGGCAATGACAACACAATAGTACACTCTATACAGTATATACATATTTAATGGTAGTTTCTACTACTGCTTAACGCTCAGCAAATTAGGATTGGGACGACTGGTTCGCTCGTTGTCAGTATAATGTGACCGGGTGGGGCGTCCTGCTGAGTGTCTTCGGCAGTATGTTTCAGTGAGGTAGCACTATAAAGTCGGCATCAGTTCCGCGCTATCACAAGGAGACAAACACGAACATATCGCAGCCTCCCAAAATACACACACATACACTACACGCATGCATCTTGCACACAGGGGAGGCAGTCCTTAAATGACCTTAGCTGTTAATAGGACGTTAAACAAAATCAAACAAACAAACAAACAAACAAACTTACACTATTTATAAAGATAATGTACAACACAGATTAATATAATGCATACTCACTCACACTCACAACACACAAATAAATACAGTATAAAGGAAATGTTCTGTAAACTATCCTAAACTCCTCTGGAACTAGAACAAAGTCTACCTCACTGAGACCAGCCATGAGTTGGGGTTGGCTATCCCACTGGACAGCGTCAAAACATGCAAGTGTTTACACACGTCCACCATCTAGAAGGGTGGCACAATCTACTGGCACTGTAGACAAATTGGGTGGTCTTACACAATAGACCATCGACTTCAGTGGAAGTCCTCCTCTATACAAAGAAACCGCTGGCTATCTTAGGATATGTCGTACCACCGCTGTATCACACCCAAATGACCCTGTCATGGTCAGCTCTGTCTCGTGTGTCGACTGGTCTGTTCAACAGATGATCTTCCAGATAAACCCAGGGTAGAAAGCTGGCAAAAGATGGAAAATATGACAGAAGATGACGAAAATCCATTTAAATTCCCGTAATTTGAATGTCACTTCACATATTTTAACTGCACATTTATTTCACCCACGCGCTTCCATACCTTTATAATTCTCACAAACCGACATTTCGAATACCTAAAAGGATATTGTTATTTAGAATAATTACGTAACTACGATCACAAAGAATACACTAAATGCTGATAACATAATAAGCGAAATGTTAGCAAACTAGCCATTAAGAATCCGTGCGGGTCCACATCATGCAATCAACTAACATGTCAACTATGGGCCTCCGTACCTACAGATAATGCATACGCACAAATAATGTAATGTACAATAACATCTAGGTTTCTGATAATGTACACACAAGTAACACACAATTATCTTCTTCATACAACCAATATATACCGATTATTACAATTATAACACGTGTAAAATGGTTTATAGACGAAATGCACACGTAAACAACTCAGTCACGCATGAGTGGACCGCACCACCTAAGAATGCTTGACCGGTCTCCATCAGGTAAATTACAACAATCTAAGCGGACCAAATACACGGGACATCAACAGACATGGGTTAAACACTTACCACAGTCAGCTTTCTGTGCTTTCCTCATGGAGCGGCCTATGAAAGTATATAATATTGTCCGTTCTCCATGTGAACATGCAATACCGCCATGTTTCAAAGTTTCTTTCCCCGGTACCTCTCGTGTCTTTTCGAACATACTTACCTTTCCGCTTTCTAGTTAGCGTTCCACCAAATAACACACGTTCACAAACATTACATACGAAACATCACAAAATACCTACCACCTGTATATATACATATGCGAGCGTGACAGTTACAATAAAACACTTGTTATTAGATCACATTCACATTAAGGCAACTCGAGAAAAAATCCTATAACAATATAACAGATCTTAAATGTATTTTTTCAATACAGTGCATCTGTACCATTTAGGACTACCTGAAAGTGATTGTCCATCAAAGATTTTATTAATCATAGACACTTTTTAATTTAAGATGGCGTTTGTCTTAAGGTTTTTCGTATGTTCGATGTAATTTCTTGTAACAAGCCAATTTTGGCCCTTTTTGTGATGACGTGCCGTGAAGAATATGTTTTTGCTGCAGCACAATCCTGGTGGGTAGGCGGGGCCTATAATTCCACTGACAACCTTATTCGGTATCCAGAAGTGACGTCTGTTGAATTGAGTTCTTTGTATGTACAATTCCTTCATGGTGGTGGAGCGCCGAAAGGAACATGTAATAACCTGTTATATTTCGTGTGTGAATTAGGATGATATGTCTGTTAAGAAACGTGCAGGCTGTCAGTCCATAAATTTGTGACAGAACATGTAGTATTTTGCTTAACGTATGCTATTTTCAAGAAGAGGCAGCTCCATGTTGCTCTTCTATAAAGGACCCCTTTCCCACTGCATTGTAGCGTTCCCTTTGAACAGTAACCTTTCTTTAACGTCACATTGGTCAATCTGTTAGAGCGATAGTATATCAATCTAAAATACAGGGTTCGAATACCCTGTTTTTTTTGTTTTATTCAGTACTCTGAGGTTGACTATATTTTGTTATATCATTCTTTTTAAAAAAAACTAGCAAGTTTTCTCTACAAAGCTATAGTCAAGTGTCAGAAAACAGTTTCCAATACTTACTAAAGGATGGGTGTCTATAAGGCCATGTTTTGGGCCCCGGTATATTCAGATTTTCAACTCCATGTTTTGTTTAAAGATGTCCGATTGTATGACATGCGGAAAAACTAAGGTAAAAATTTGACCAAAAGTGGGTTTCTAGGGTTACCAAAAGGGGTAGGGTAAATCACAAAATATAGTTTGCTGTTTTCAAAATGAGCTTAAAAACCAAAATAATACCATTAATACCATTTCTGTTTTTAAAAACATGTATAAATTAGACAAGCATATGTAACAGAATGAAACATGACATAAATTCAATCGTCACTTAAAGATTGTTAATATAAAACGAAGGAAAAGACAGGGGGTTGTTTTAGCTAATTTCCAAATGAAAAGTGTTTTGATTTTTCAATAATTTCCTTTCTAATTAGTTTTTTGACTTGAATTTTACAACTTTACTCATTTAAGTAGACTTACATAAATTGCATAATGACTACATACTTTCCTTCTGTTTTATCGAGTTAGGGCTTCTGGACACATATCAAACTTGGTTATTTCAAATATATCTCGACCTAAGTGAATTAAAAGGTGCAGGACACCCTTTATGTGCTATAAGTATAAGATATAAATTGTTATAAATTGTTAGATGCCATTTGTAATGGCTCAACACCTGTGGCTGAAGCGAGTCCAAGGTCCTGATTTGTTTTTTTACTTATCAAAGTTAACTTTCAAATCAAAAATGGCATTTGCCACCACAACTACTGTAAAATGATTGTTTTATTATTTGAAGTTTGATTTGCTGGTAATTTTAAGTCTCCTAGCCTCAAGGAAAGTATCTGCTTTAATCGTTAACATTAATTGATTTCGTTGTTTGATTAAAGTTTCTACCTTATTCCAATGTTTATCCGCTGATTGTACATAAAAGGCATTTGGGAACAAGCATGTAACTTTGCATAGGTATTAGTTATATAATGAAATTTAATTTGTAAAAGTTTCACAATGCCTTTTTACTTAAAAACACCATTTTCTGTGATTTGGAGTACAAGGACCAAAGTGCATCTCCTTGCCTAACACCATTTTTTCCTGACAATACTAGTTCATATGAATGTATGTGGATTAAACAGGCTCAGTAGAGTGTTTATAGTAGTACGAGGGACGTTTGACTTATACACTAACCAACAGTCCAATAGTTCGTTCAAGTAAATGCTTGCAATTAACATTTAATCCTTTTGTTGATTTCATTCGGTTTATTTGTTGCATTAAATGCTAGCTGCTACTTATATTATTTCTAAATCACCTTTCTTCCCTTTTTGTTACATTACATTAAATTTGACATCAATAATTTGATCCTTAAATACCCATTTAGTTGCCCCTTTATTTATCGGCATCTGTCAAGAAATCGTTAATACCTCATACTAGTAGGTGTGCAGAATCGTGTTTTCTACAGAACGTAAAACACGGTATATGCAAGTTTGAGTAAATGCGTTTCTTGGGTATATATTTTTCACAAGATATGCTTTTACTGAAACTGAGTTCTTTTTAATATTGCCCGTCTCCGGATGGGTCATTCATTCATTCATTACCCATTGTAATTTACTCAAACATGATGTCCAGCCTCAATGCATAGCCTGTCAGGGAACGTTAGTCTAGTGGTAGGACGCCGGGCTCGTGACCGAAGGTTTGCGAGTTCGAGTCACGGCACGGTGTTGTTTCTTTGAGCAAGATACTTAACTCTGCTTGTTCCAGTCTACTCAGAATTGTTGCATGCTAGCTGTAAGCGCCGAAATGGCAGCTCCGGCTGTATGTTCCCCCAGGGAGTTGAGAAAGGTATTGGCTGGTTGCAAAGGCCCTATAACCACGAATGATGATAAGCGGTATATAAGAACCTCGAATTATTTGTTTGTTTGTTTGATTTTGTTTAACGTCCTATTAACAGCTAAGGTCATTTAAGGACGGCCTCCCCTGTGTGCAAGATGCATGCGTGTAGTGTATGTGTGTGTATTTTGGGAGGCTGCGATATGTTCGTGTTTGTCT
>NW_018407154.1:5892-13113 GCF_002113885.1 Mizuhopecten yessoensis | reverse complement strand
TTGCTGAGCGTTAAGCAGGAGTAGAAACTGCCATTTTTAAAGACTTTGGTATGTCTCGGCCAGGGGACAGAACCCAAAGCCTTCCTCACAGGGGCGAACGCTCAACAAATGGCCAAAAGTGAGGCATTGTCAAGGGAGACATTAGGAAAAAGAAAGTTATTTAGAAAGGAGAGAAGAGATAAGGTCCCAAATTTAGTCGCCTCTTACGATCATGCAATTGGGGGCAGCAGGTACAATTCTTACACCCTACCTGCAGGGCAGCCTCGAATTATTATTATTATTATTATTTACAGTAAAACCCTTTTTATTAGATGATGTCGACTTTAAGTCAACTCGTGAAAATTCTATTATAACATCACATGTCAAAAACAAAACTGTCTCTTAAATGTTAGGTTGAAAGTTGCAAGTTTGCCTTTTTTGACATATTTAGTAGCCTATCATAAAAGAAAGTTTCATGGCATTGCAATTTGCACAAGAATGGAAAATGATACGACATCGGTATTTCATTACACATTTTGCTTAAAAGAATTAAATTGCATAACTTCTCAAAACAATCGTACATTTGCAAACATACCGAAAATTAGTATTTTTTCACTTAAAACCTTACGGCAGAGAGACAGACGGACGGACGGAATTCGCCTATAAATAAACCCTGATTGCGTTGCAATCCGACTGAAAATATATAATACAGATATTTCTTAATTTCTGAGAGGAGGAAAAGCTAAATAATTTAAGTACAATCTTTGTTATCAAAGTGAATGTCACTAAGTTTTCTCACTTGATATGAATCCTCAGGCCGTTCCGAATGCAGGGGCGTTTGCTATGCCGAAGATCATATTGGTCTTAAATGTTTGGTAATTATTTGTTGCCGGCAAACGCAAAACCATGGCACAAGTGTTTGCCAAAGGATAGAGCCCCTTGGTAAATTCCAATGATGGTTATGGCTGGAAGCCAAGAGGTGGAAGGTAGCAGAGATGTAAACCACGTCTGCCCCCGTTGCAAACACAAGCAAGTCTTTTAATGTGAGGTAATCTTCTCCGTCTTTAAAAACACAAAATAGACATGCTAGTGAGGATAACAAATATACTGCAGAATATTAAGGAGATTTTAGATTTTCGATAATGAATTTCCATTGATACATAATCCTTGTCCCGATGCCCTCACGGTCTTGTGTATGGAAATACTCTGAAACAGGATAACTCAACAATTCAACTTCAAATTAACAACACTTAATTAAATCACAACAACTGCCTTTGGAAACCGGAAAAAATACAACCGTGATTACAATAGGTTGCCGGTATTAAGATACAAAAACAGTACACTCAGTTTACATAGTAACCGTATGTTACAGTCCGATATCTGTACCAAGTAATAACGGTCTACAACAATACACACACCTATTACACAAGTTCCCGTTTCCACCATACAGCTCACTTGACTAGTCTTCTATAACTTTAACGTTCCAGTTTTAACCTAAAGTTCATGTTTCAATAATAACTGCATACACTGTATTAATTAACAGTAATCACTGTCTAATGGTAAAAGTTCTTCCTTCAGTTCCCTCGAGATGATAAGGCAAACATGTAAGGTTCAGGGCCATACATATATGTCCTGGTGAAGAATTTAGGCCACACAGTAATTTCACGTATGATAATACAGGATACTAGTGAAACAGTTCAGATTTCCAAGATATCATCATAGCCTTAGTATAAACATGTAGAATTAACAACACAGTCTAGAGTTCCAAGTCCCTGACTTTACTGGTTTAACACAGTCACCTTAAGCACTGACATTTAAGTGTTGCACAGGAAGTACGACGACAACATATGCTGCAATGGGCGGTTGTGTGAAGTTCCGTGTGTCTAGCAGGGACGAGTACCGGTGTACTGCTGAACAGCCTGACGAAGGTCAAGGTCCTCTACCGTGATGTAGTAGTCCATCTTCATTAACATCCTGGTCAAGCGTCCCACCAGAGGCCTAGCCCATGACCGATGGTGCCTATCAAACCAAACAAACACCCTATAACTATACATATCTTACGGTCTCCAATGTGAACAAACAACGATAACCTGCTTCCGGTATTGTAATTCTACTTCCGGTCTACCAAATTACCCCTGCAAGTTTATTTTACCTCTTTTATCGCTAACATGAATATTTACACACAACCGGTAATTTGATACCTAGTTTCAAGCGTTATTTACTCAATAAAACTCTACATAATAAAACTTGACCGCTAATACCTCCATACAGCTTTTCTCTGTAGAACACATGTTACAAACATTGCCGTAGCTCACAAATGAAATATCGCATTATTCTGGACAAAATATTCATTTACAATATTTGACAGTTATATACACCTATAGTAAAATTGTACAGTGTTTAAAAAAATATCTACACTCACCCACCCTTACGGTGCATATTAACTCGAATTTTCCCCACAATCTCATGAACACCACCTCCCTGACTAATGTCGCCTCAGTTCTCCGTGCGGTTGACTGTTACGTCACGAGAACCCGTATGTTAGCTAATAAAATTAAAGGTATGAAATGTTGTCTGGGGAAGCCGGATTGTATAAGTTTTACCTGTATTTTAATAGCATTTCATAGTTTTCTGCCTCATACCTCAAATATTGTCTGTATGAGATTCTGTACGGTTGAACTATTTTTTCCGTGTACAAGATTGTGTGCGTTTGTTAACATAAAAGTTGTTGCTCATAATGTGTTTGTTACAAAGCAATATGTGAAATAGGGACACGCATGTGAAATTATTAACACATTACATAGTGATCGGTGCAGGCACTGACTCGTGTTAGTACGAAGAACTCTACCAGGTCCTGCAACAATCGTTCTTTATCAATTGTATTGAACACAGGTCGAATGCAGCCAGCAACCGTTATCAGAGTTTGCATCGCATCGAGTAGCGCATGGATGTCCTGGGGTGACTCGGCATCGATGTGCTGAAGTGCAAATGAAATATGTTTTTTCTCTCATTTCCGTGTGTGTACGATAGAGCTGTCTATGATAAGAAAGGGGTGTAGGAAATTTCAATCTTGCATCCCATGGCCCTGCAGGTAGTGCGTAAGGATTGTACCTGCTGCCCCCAATTGCATGATCGTAAGAGGCAACTAAATTTGGGACCTTATCTCTTCTCTCCTTTCTAAATAACTATTTTTTTCCTAATGTCTCCCTTGATAATGCCTCACTTTTGGCCTTTTGTTGAGCTTTCGCCCCTGTGAGGAAGGCTTTGGGTTCTGTCCTCTGGCCGAGACATACCGAAGTCTTTAAAAATGGTAGTTTATACTCCTGCTTAACGCTCAGCAAATTAGGAGTGGGACGACTGGTTCGCCCGTTGTCAGTATAATGTGACCGGGTGGGGCGTCCTGCTGGGTTTCTTCGGCAGTGTGTTTCAGTGAGGTAGCACTATAAAGTCGCCATCAGTTCCGCGCTATCCCAAGGAGACAAACACGAACATACCGCAGCCTCCCAAAATACACACATACACTACACGCATGCATCTTGCACACAGGGGAGGCCGTCCTTAAAAGACCATAGCTGTTAATAGGACGTTAAACAAAATCAAACAAACAAACAATATTGCATCCCATTTCACGTGACGTAACGTCACGACTTTTAAAAACACCGATGCTGCAATGTGAAAAAGGTACTTGATGAAAAACCCTTTTACTGTAAATTATCGTACACGTTAGGAAAATGAGATCATTTTTTCTGCGCAAAATTTGTTATATGGGTTTGCCTAATATCGTTGATAAACTCGTCATCGTCAAAACAGCTCACGGTAAAAATTGATATTTTCAAAATGGTAGCCTGTCCAAAAGCATTTTCATAGTTTCTGAGCTTATTTTTAAGTCCCCCAAACGAAGTCGGGGACTTGTTGGTTTTACGCTGTTTTTTATTATTATGTCCCCCTAACGAAGTTTTTTTTAACGTTTTTTGAACAACCATAACTTAATGCACGTTCGTTGTTCTGTATGAAAGCTTAATGGTCCTTGTTGATCATGGTCGAGGCTAACTTTTTTCCATTACATGTTATCAAGAGAATTAGTCCCATGTGGATGTCAACCTAAATTATTCAGTTTAATAAAATGCATATTACCTATTGCGTCAAGCTCAATACATCCATTGTTGAAAATGGATAAGTATATTGTTTTTCGCATGACCATTCGCAACATTTCCCGTGTTGGGCCCTCTGCATCGACTCCCCACTCCGCCTTCCCATAGTCGTCAGAGAATAGGACCGATATCTTGCGGCACGGGTTGAAATTCTTCCTACTAATCGCTCGTCTGCAGCCGTCTAGGACATCATTTCTGTTGATGTTGAACATGGACGGTGTCCATTCCGTGCTGATGTTTAGCTCACCGGGTCCGAAGGACCAAATTGAGCTTATGTCATACCGTGGCGTCCGTCGTCCGTACGTCAACAATTTCTGGAAGCATCCTTAGGTGGCGGGGATTCAAAATTGTACAACTGGTTGGGCTGACTGCCAAGGGGGCTGAGAGGCGGTGCAAAAGGGGTCAATTTTGCTATATTGCTACAAACGACTTCTTCTGTAGAACTAAGTGGCTGACCCCCCAGGGGGCTGAGGGACGGGGCCAAAAAGGGTTATGCGGCTATACTGCTTTAAGTGACTTTTTCTCTGGAACTAAGTGATGGATATCAACCATATTTGACTGGAAGCATCCCTAGGTAGTGAGGATTGAAATCTGAACAAATGATGTGGCTGACCTCCAAGGGGACTGAGGGGCGGGGCCAAAAGGGGTCAATTTGACTATATTGATTTAAGCGACTTCTTCTCTGGAACAAAGAGATTGATATCAACCATATTTGATTGAACGCATCCCTAGAAAGTGGAGATTCAAAATTGTACAAATGGTTGGGCTGACCTCCCGGGCTAAGGGGTGGGGTAAAAAAAGTGTATTATTTGGAAATTGTTGAGATCCCCACCATAACCATATAAACAATTGCTGAGTATAAAGAGAAGAATGCGCATTTGCTTCCAGGATGGCCCTGGGGTCTGGCCCCACCCTATGAGACATAGTCCCACGGCCATAACTTTGCAACAGTTGAGATCCCCGCCCCAAAACTATATATACAAATACATAAAGAGACGAATGTAGTCATGATATTATAAAAGACCCTGGGGTCTGACCAAACCCCTAGGGACCTATTTTCTTAGTCACAGCTTGGAAACAATTGAGATGCACATATGCTTTCAGGATGGCCTTGGGGTCTGCCCTACCCTTGAAGACTTAACCCCTGGGTCATAACTTTGAAATGGTTAAGATTCTCACCCCAACACTTTATATACAATTGTTGTGCATAAAGAGACGAATGCAGTCATGCTATTAGAATTGACTCCAGGGTCTGCCCACCCTTGCAGACTTAACCCTTGTGTCATAACTTTGAAACGGTTGAGATCCCCAACCCAAAACTCTAAATACAAATGCTGGGCAAAAACAGACTGGCCACAACCCTAGGGACCTAGTTTCTGAGTCGCAGCTTCGAATCAGTTGAGATCCCCCCCCCCGCCCATAACCATACATTAAATTGCTGGGCATGAAAAATCTAATACAGATATGCTACACGGATTTGCTTTGAGGTCTGGCATATTCCCCTGTCCTTGGATCTCATTTGGAGAATATTTTGCCATGTTTCCTTAGATATCCAGGTGAGCGATACAGGCCCTCTGGGCTTCTTGTTTAACTTAGCCGCACTACAATTTCTATAAGGGAAGGTTCCTCACTGCAATAGAAGTTCATGCCATGAATCAAGTTTATTGTAATAAATTTCAGCTCTATACATGAAAACTAACTAGACTTGCCATTATCTAGTAAATGCAAAACAGCATTTGAGCGACAGACAGAATCTACAACGGAGGGGTTTCAGGGCTGTTAGCGTTGCAGTTGACCGATTTTCGATTTAATTCCTCTTCATTCCATTCCGTTGTGAAAATGGCTTCGTTCCATTTCGGACGCAGACCTCGATTCTCGTCCCTTGAAAAGGTATGTGGTCACCTTTCCGACGACGTGGGTTTTCTCCGTTTACTCTAGTTTTCACACACATTAAGGATTCCCCGCGCGCTAACATCCGGGCCAACAAAGGTGATTAATATAAATTAAAAACTTGTTTCATACTTGTTGTAAAATTCAAAAAAGTTTGATTATTACTTAGCATCATTGTCTACTTCAAATTTATCGTACATAACTCATGTACATTGAAACGGGAATCTTGATTCGAATAGTTTCGCTTCTGTCTAACTCAGGTCGTTTCGTTCCATTTCGTTTTTAGTCATTCCCGCATTCTGTTCCTCATACGCGTTTTGTGGGAAATAAAAAGGTTTCGTTTCGTTCCAAATGTTGAAGTTTTTTTAATATTGCCCGTCTCCGGATGGGTCATTCATACATTACCCATCGTTATTTACTCAAACGTGATGTCCAGCCTCTATGCATAGCGTGTCATGAACGGTAGTCTAGTGGTAGGACGCCAGGCTCGTGACAGAAGGGTTGCGGGTTGGAGTTACGGCACGGCACTGTGTTGTATCTTTGAGGCAGATACTTTACTCCGCTTGTTCCAGTCTACTCAGAATTTTTGCATGCTAGCTGTTATCGCCGAAATGGCAGCTCCGGCTGAATGCTCCCCAGGGAGTTGAGAAAGGTATTGGCTGGTTGCAAAGGCCCTATAACGACCTACGAGCTAGGTTGTGATAAAGCTGTATATAAAAACCTAAAATTATTATTATTATTTACAGTAAAACAATTTTTATTAGATGATTTCGGCTATAAGTCAACTCAAGAAAATTTCTATAATAACATTACATGCCTTTAATCTATTTTCGAAAAGAAATCTGTCTCTTCAATTTTAGGTTGAAAGTTGCAAGTTTGCGTTAGTGTCATGGCATCGCAACTTGTACAAGAATTGTACCTGCTGCCCCCAATTGCATGATCGTAAGAGGCGACTATATTTGGGACCTTATCTCTTCTCTCCTTTCTAAATAACTTTCCTCTTCCTAATGTCTCCCTTGACAATGCCTCACTTTTGGCCATTTGTTGAGCGTTCGCCCCTGTGAGGAAGGCTTTGGGTTCTGTCCCCTGGCCGAGACATACCGAAGTCTTTAAAAATGGTAGTTTCTACTCCTGCTTAACGCTCAGCAAATTAGGAGTGGGACGACTGGTTCGCCCGTTGTCAGTATAATGTGACCGGGTG
>NW_018407154.1:2790-5376 GCF_002113885.1 Mizuhopecten yessoensis | reverse complement strand
TTCCTAATGTCTCCCTTGACAATGCCTCACTTTTGGCCATTTGTTGAGCGTTCGCCCCTGTGAGGAAGGCTTTGGGTTCTGTCCCCTGGCCGAGACATACCGAAGTCTTTAAAAATGGTAGTTTAAACTCCTGCTTAACGCTCAGCAAGTTAGGAGTGAGATGACTGGTTTGCCCGTTGTCAGTATAATGTGACCGGGTGGGGCGTCCTGCTGGGTGTCTTCGGCAGTATGTTTCAGTGAGGTAGCACTATAAAGTCGGCATCAGTTCCGCGCTATCACAAGGAGACAAACACGAACATATCGCAGCCTCCCAAAATACACACACATACACTACACGCATGCATCTTGCACACAGGGCAGGCCGTCTTTAAATGACCTTAGCTGTTAATAGGACGTTAAACAAAATCAATCAAACAATCAAAATTGTACAAGAATGGAAAATGATACGACATTGGTATTTCATTACACATTTGGTTAAAAGAATTAAATGGCATAAATTCTCAAAACAATCGTTCATTTGCAAACATACTGAAATGGGTATTTTTTCACTTAAAACCTTAGGGCAAACAGGCAGGCAGACAGACGGACGGAATTCGCCTATATATAAGCCCTGATTGCGTTGCAATCCGACTGAAAATATATAATACAGATATTTCTTAATTTCTGAGAGGAGGAAAAGCTAAATAATTTAAGTACAATATTTGTTATCAAAGTGAATGTCACTTAAGTTTTCTCACTTGATATGAATCCTCAAGACGTTCCGAATGCAGGGGCGTTTGCTATGCCGAAGATCATATTGACCTTAAATGTTTAGTAGTTATTTGCTGCCGGCAAACGCAAAACACGGCACAAGTGTTTGCCAAAGGATAGAGCCCCTTAGTAAACTCTTATGATGGTTCTGGCTGGAAACCAAGAGGTGGAACCACATCTGCCCCTGTTGCAAACTCCAGCAAGTCTTTCAATGTGAGTTAATCTTCTCCATCTGTATATACACGAAATAGACATGCTAGTGAGGATAAAAAATATAAAAAGTCGGTGGACATTGGATTAATAGCGATTTGTAATTAAGGAAGTGCAAAATTCAAGGAGATATGTTAAAACACAAAAAGGAACATTCCCGCAAAAAAATCTGGGGTAAGAAGTAAAGTTTCAGTTGATTATTACAATAATTCGTACATAAATGCTTACCTTCCAAATCCATAAGGAAGTCTCTCATGTGTTGGTTGCTCCCTGCTACCGAGAAAGCCACTTTATAGAAAACCGCCTTAACCATATCTGCAGTGAGGTTCTGGTCTGGAGCATGTATGAACAACTCATCCATGCATTAAGGGTGGGCTATGATCTCTTTTCGCACCCCAAGTGCCTGTAGACCCCTTTTCAATCTGCAAGTGAACGATGCAATACCTGTTATTTTGGAATCTGTCTCTTTCATAGAAACAATTGATTGTTATTGAAGGAGATGTAAAAGAATTTACAGCGAATGACATGAAACGAGTTGCAGTTTTCAATGACATGTCAGTGACAGGTTGATACTTCTGTTTTGAAAGTACAGTTGTGTGTTATCACAATGCATCAAAATAATCGTTTGCTTGTAGTTTAAACAATATCGCTTCCCTTCTTTCGACAAAAAGGGTAATATATGTCCGACTTGTTCTGCTTATTTGATAAATGTTAGAGGAAGACAATGACGGGAATTACAGTTTATAATTCAAGAAAGAAGTGTAAAATGCCAGTCTTAAATGTGTATGTCTCCTATGTACATGCTCTTGTGTTCAAAGATAATAATGAAGTAATTTTTTTGACGAAATAAGTGATAACATCCCTGTAAATTTTACTTTGATATTTATTATGATTTACGTACAGAAACAACAATGTATCACAACTTATTGCAAGGACCATGTATTTATTACAAAGCAATATGTGAAATAGGGACACCAATGTGAATTTATTAACACATTACATAGTGATCGGTGCAGGCACTGACTCGTGTTAGTACGAAGAACTCTACCAGGTCCTGCACCAATCGTTCTTTATCAATTGCATTGCACACAGGTCGAATGCAGCCAGCAACCGTTATCAGAGTTTGAATCCCATCGAGTAGCGCATGGATGACCTGGGGTGACTCGGCATCGATGAGCTAAAGTGCAAATGAAATATGTTTTTTTCTCTCATTTCCGTGTGTTTAAGATAGAGCTGTCCAGGATAAAAAAGGGGTGTAGGAAATTTCTATCTTGCATCCCATTTCACGGGAGGTGACGTCACGAATTTTGAAAACACCGATGCTGCAATGTGAAAAAGGTACTTGATGAAATGAAACCTTTTTACTGTATATGTATCGTACATGTTAGGAAAATGAGATCTTTTTTTCTGCGCAAAATTTATTATATGGGGTTTGCCTAATATCGCTGATAAATTCGTCATCATCGAAACAGCTCACGGGAAAACATGATATTTTCAAAATGGTAGCCTGTCCAAAAGCATTTTCATAGTTTCTGGGCTTATTTTTAAGTCCCCCCAAACGAAGTCGGGGACTGTTTTACGCCGTTTCTTATTATTATGTCCCACTAACGAAGTTTCTTTTAACGT
>NW_018407154.1:0-446 GCF_002113885.1 Mizuhopecten yessoensis | reverse complement strand
ACAAACGACTTCTTCTGTAGATCTAAGTGGCTGACCCCCCAGGGGGGCTGAGGGGCGGGCCAAAAAGGGTTATGCGGCTTTACTGCTTTAAGTGACTTCTTCTCTGGAACTAAGTGCTGGATATCAACCATATTTGACTTGAAGCATTCCTAGGTAGTGAGGATTGACAATTGTACAAATGATGTGGCTGACCCCCAAGGAGGCTGAGGGGCGGGGCCAAAAGGGGTCAATTTGACTATATTGATTTAAGCGATTTCTTCTCTGGAACTAAGAGATTGATATCAGCCACATTTGACTGAAAGCATCCCTAGGTAGTGGAGATTCAAAATTGTACAAATGGTTGGGCTAACCCCCNTAACCCCCCGGGCTAAGGGGCGGGGCCAAACAAAGTGTATTACTTAGAAATGGTTGTGGATCCCCACCATATAACCATATATACAATTGCT
>NW_018407153.1:3599-4859 GCF_002113885.1 Mizuhopecten yessoensis | reverse complement strand
TCCATGCAATGATTAACATTTGTTTCGGTATCCCTGTACTGATTGGCATTGTTTCGGTGTCCCTGTAGAGATAAACATTTTTTTGGTGTCCCTGCAATGATTAACTTCTGTTTCGGAGTCCCTGTAATGATTAACATTTGTTGCGGTGTTCCTGCGGTAATGATAAACATTGTTTTGGTTTCCCTGCAATGATTAACATTTGCTTTGGTGTCCCTGTAATGATTAACATTTGTTTTGGTGTCCCTGCAATGATTAACATTTGTTGCGGTGTCCCTGCAATAATTACCTTTGTTTCGGTGTCCCTGCAATGATTAACAATTGTTTCGGTGTCCCAGTACTGATTGACATTGTTTCGGTGTCCCGGTAATGATAAACATTGTTTTGGTTTCCCTGCNCGGTGTCCCAGTACTGATTGACATTGTTTCGGTGTCCCGGTAATGATAAACATTGTTTTGGTTTCCCTGCAATGATTAACATTTGCTTTGGTGTCCCTGTAATGATTAACATTTGTTTTGGTGTCCCTGCAATGATTAACATTTGTTGCGGTGTCCCTGCAATAATTACCTTTGTTTCGGTGTCCCTGCAATGATTAACATTTGTTTCGGTGTCCCTGCAATGATTAACATTTGTTTCGGGTTCCCTGCAATAATTATCATTTGTTTCGGTGTCCCTGTAAAGATTAACATTTGTTTCGGTGTCCCTGCAATGATTAACATTTGTTTTGGGTGTCCCTGCAATGGTTAACATTTGTTTCGATGTCCCTGTAACGATTAACAATTGTTTCGGTGTCCCTGTAATGATTAACAATTGTTTCGGTGTCCCTGTAATGATTAACATTTGTTTCGGTGTCCCTGTAAAGATTAACATTTGTTTCGGTGTACCTGCAATGATTAACATTTGTTTTGGGTGTGACTGCAATGGTTAACATTTGTTTCGGTGTCCCTGTAAATATTAACATTTGTTTCGGTGTCCCCGCAATGATTAACATTTGTTTTGGGTGTGACTGCAATGGTTAACATTTGTTTCGATGTCCCCGTAACGATTAACAATTGTTTCGGTGTACCTGTAATGATTAACAATTGTTTTGATTTCCCTGCAATGATTAACATTTGTTTTGGGTGTGACTGCAATGGTTAACATTTGTTTCGGTGTCCCTGCAATGTCCCTGCAATAATTAACATTTGTTTCGCTGTCCCTGCAATAATTAACATTTTTTTTTGGTGTCCCTGCAATGATTAACATTTGTTTTGGTGTCCCTGA
>NW_018407153.1:0-446 GCF_002113885.1 Mizuhopecten yessoensis | reverse complement strand
GTTTTGGTGTCCCTGTAATGAATAACATTTGTTTTGGTGTCCCTGTAATGTTTAACAATTGTTTCGGTGTCCCTATAATGATTAACAATTGTTTCGGTGTCCCTGTAATGATAAACAATTGTTTCGATGTCCCAGTAATGATTAACAATTGTATCCGTGTCCCTGTAATGATTAACGTTTGTTTTGGTGTCCCTGCAATGATTAACATTTGTTTCGGTGTTCCTGCAATAATTAACATTTGNGGTGTCCCTGCAATGATTAACATTTGTTTCGGTGTCCCTGCAATGATTAACATTTGTTTCGGTGTCCCTGCAATAATTAACATTTGTTTCGGTGTCCCTGCAATGATTAACAATTGTTTCGGTGTCCCTGTAAAGATTTACATTTGTTTCGGTGTCCCTGCAATAATTAACATTTGTTTTTGTGTCCCTGCAATGATTAACATT
>NW_018407152.1:29091-169578 GCF_002113885.1 Mizuhopecten yessoensis | reverse complement strand
AAGTAGTATTAAAATCACCCCCTGTAACCAGGTTAACTGAATAAGTTGCAATCCAATCTTTTAAATGCTCAAAAAATTCTTTTTTATCGCTCACCACATTAGGTGCATAAATATTTACTATATTCCATTCAATATCTTCAATTTTTATCCTTATACGTAAAACTCTTCCGTCATACCCATCAAAATCAATTAAACCATTTTTAAAATCATTTGACATTAAAATAGCAACACCTTTCCTGTGGTCATTACTATTATTAACAATAATCTTACCTTGCCACATATGGCTTATTTGATTAGACATCTTATCACACGTAGTTAATACATTTCCATCTATATCACGTAAAAACATTTTATAGTGTTGCAATTTTGTCTGTTTCTCTAGTTTTAAAAAATAACTGGTATTTTTATCACCATTTACAGCCCATTTGGCTTTTGATCTTAAGTCAAGAGTAATGTATTATAAAAGTCCAGATACTGCAGAAGTTATGGTTCTTGGCACTAAGTCGGGCATATACCGGGTAGCTGTCTGTAGTTACCTGTTTGTCGACAAGCAGTGAACGTAGGGGTATCAAATTGGAATCAGCAATCTGGTTTTAATCAGATTGCCGTGCATTCTACAATGATTCTATTATAAATATATATAATTACGTATAATTTACTGTTTGTGAATGCATTTGAAACAAATTAGAGTCCAAATTCGCCCTCTGCCAACCGTTTGGGGGCCTGTAATGTCTTTCAGACTAAGGAAAGGAATATGCCGGGCACATGCACAAACCTAGGTACAAAAGGGGATAACTTTGGCTAGATAATGTCTACAGCCATATATATCACGTTGAAAACACCCCCGGTTCTCGTCCGATGTTTGATGTTGTCAAAGTTAGAAATTTATTTGAATATTTTCAGTATATCGTAATAATTATAAAGAATTACAAGAAACATTTTGGGATGATGCATTTGTCAATAAAATAAGCCATATATATGTGAGTTAAGATTGTTGTTAATACTAGAAACGACCACAGGAAAAGTTGTGCTATTTTAATATTTAATTATTTGAAAAATGGTTTAATTGATTTTGATGGTTAACTTACGGTGGAAGAGTTTTACGTATCAGGATAAACATTGAATCTATTGAATGTTATGTAGTAAATATCTTTGCATCTAATGTGGAGAGTGATAAAAAAGTATTTTTTGAGCAATTATAAAATTGGATTGCACCTTTTTCAGTTAATCTTGTTACAAAATTTAGAAAAGTTTGAAAAATAAAAATGTAATGGTGCTGTTTTAATTATAAACTGATAAGTTTCCAATTTTGCAATAAGGACTTGTCAACCTTTTCCCTGAAAATAAGATTAATACATGTATATTTTATTATACTGTTTATAAACCACAGAATTGGATTGCTGTATAAGTCTGTGTTTAAACTACACTACTGTAAGATATTAACACCCAGTTTTCTAATTCCTGTTAATTCTGTACCTTCCTTATACTTTCAACCATACAACAGGAAAATATATCTCCTTATAACAGTTTAATTCAACCTGTAAGCCATCTAGACCTGGGTTTTTGTTCTTTGCCTAATTACCAAATAAAGCATCCTTAATTTCATGATAATACAGAAGCTGGTTACTCTTTTTCTTCAATATACACATTCACTATCATCATTAGCCTGAACACAATTATACACTATCATCATTAGTCTGAAAACAATTATACACTATCATCATTAGTCTGAACACAATCATACACTATCATCATTAGTCTGAACACAATTATACACTATCATCATTAGTCTGAACACAATTATACAGATTATTATAAAATGGAAAAATCTCAAATGTTGCAAAAATATTGTTTCACAATTCATTAATAAACCACTATTGGCAGGATGACAACCCATGCTTGTATTACAGCTTTGCTTAAATATTTCCAGACTTGAAAAGTAACTGGATTTCTTGTGTTCAACTCTACAAATTTTTGTAAGTCCTCATTCTTATTACTATGTTAAACATTCTACCTCCCACAATGGCAGCGAAACAATCTCTTATCATTATTATATATCCAAGTCCAGTCGCTGGACCTCTACTTTCAGTAAAGCTGTCTACGTACTATAGTTACAAAACAAATTCAATGATCACTGAATGAGGAGTAAAACATATTTTGTTCACATATTTTACTTCTTTTAATACCATAAAATAATCTATCCTATTTAATTGTGATAAAAAAACGGCACAACTTGTTTCCAAAAGGCATAGAGCAATCCTGACCCGTTTCTCCATATAAATTTATCCTAAATACTGCAATTAATCAATTAACTTTTAAAAGATACTAAACTTGTATTCGGCTCGTCTATTACCATTACAATTCAAAATAGACTGAACCACTGGAGTTAGAAATTAATCACAATAGTAACATAAACTAGATTTTACTTAAAATGTGGGCTTCATAGATACCATGCTATTTCAGCTGACCCTATTTTTAAGAAGTTTAGGAGCCCATGCATAAAACAGTAGCTAAGATATGCTGAATTACACTGAATTTAGTACTTGAAATGAAGGTCAAACACTTGAGGTCGTGTATATATACATACAAGATTTGATGACAATTCATAAAACAGTTGCTGAGATGTGCTTCTGGAACCATTTTTTGAGTGCTTGAAGACAAGGTCTTAGGTCTTATTGAGGTCAATAAATTGACCTTATCTAGTGAATGCATGCCACACACCACCCTATTATAACATAAAAATGAGCTAAAATAATCCTACAAAATGTATTCAGTTGGTGTAATACTGTGAATCCATTGACATCATCAGCCTCTATTCGTATCTACCCTTGTCCCAGAACGTCCTCATGATGGTGGGTCGACAGTGGCTATCAACTCACTGCCCGTCAATGGATGGCTTCCAGTCTTTCTCCTCCCGCCCGTTCCACAACCAGCATGATGCGCGCTCGGCAGCCTCTGCTAGTCTGCGTATATATCAAATGGACTTAACAAACACATTTAGCAAATCAAGCTGAATAAAATTTCAAGAATTTTAGCTGGGTTCTTTAAATTTACAAAAGATCCCAGAGGGATATTGATGCCCACCGTTGTACCATCCTCATTAGTTCTTTGTCAGTTCGATTCTTTTCTCTTCTTTCCTCTAATCTGTTTAATCGAGTCATGTTAACAGTAAATGCACCTTGAGGTAACTTTTGATCTAAACTTAATATTGATGGGTATGAAAGCCAACCTTCAAAGTGAGTTTGTCATTTCACATATTTACTAGTACAGTACTTAATGTGAAAGAAATAGAATCGATCATTGCAATATGAGAAAGATCTGTTTAGTTCTTCTTTTAATCCGTTTTGTTTTTATGATCAGTCTCAAAATATAACATGCACAACGAGGCATCAAGGGGAACCTACACATAAAATTAAGAAAGATTCCTCCCGTACTTCCCGAGAAATACCTACCAGTAACAAACCTACACTATCAAATCCAAGATGGCTGCCTGTCGGCCAGGTTGTTTATCCGATCAGTTTCAAAAATTCCCCTGCACAGCTGAGGCCCAAGGGGAACCTACATATAAAATTTGAGAAAGATCCCTCTGGTACTTCTTGAGAAATAGCGAAAACAAACTTTCAATATCAAAATCAAAGATGGCTGCCTGTCGGCCATGTTGTTTATCCGATTAATCTCAAAAGTTGTCCTGCACAGCTAAGGACCAAGGGGGACCTACATATAAAATTTGAGAAAGATCCCTCTGGTGCTTCTTGAGAAATAGCGCTAGCAAACTTTCAATATCAAAATCCAAGATGGCTGCCTGTCGGCCATGTTGTTTATCCGATTAATCTCAAAAGTTGTCCTGCACAGCTAAGGACCAAGGGGGACCTACATATAAAATTTGAGAAAGATCCCTCTGGTACTTCTTGAGAAATAGCGATAACAAGAATTGTTTAAGGACGGACGACGGAAGACGGACCACGGACGCAGGGTGATTTGAATAGCCCACCATCATCTGATGGTGGGCTAAAAAGTAAGTTGTAAAGTGCTTGTGTTATAATCCCTGCCAGGATTTGAACCTGGGACTATTGTCACCAAGTGACAAGTGTGATGACCATTTCAACACAGGAATGTCTACAACACATGTACCATTGACTTTTACAAACTTTTACAGTTATATTACTCCTCGTAGGTAGAAATAATATGTATATGTGTACAGTTATTTGATTTTCAATTATCAAAGTACTCTTTTATTGAATACTTTAAAGTCAATTTTGAAATTATATGTTTGGGTCCATATAGTAATCTAATGAAATCTCATTTCTCATAAATATGTAAATGCATATAATGTGTAGTTTTATTAAATACTATATTTCGGACTACATACAGTAAATGTATAGTCAGCACTTACATAATAGTTTAACAGGAGCGGGGAAAGGACTAAGCAGATGGGGATTCTAACCCAGGACACTCTACCAAGCGAGATACCTGGTCGCCTATGAACACCCCAGTCTAGTTGACTTTAGTTCCTCTCTTCTTTTTCTTGGGCTTCGCCCCTGAAGACACACACAACCCAGGTCCGGGTATCCCTTGGCCATAAAAAATACACTCAGTACTTGAAACAACCTGTATCTCTCTTAATTCTCGACAGATACTCAACCAAATGAGCTACCCAGTCATCAGCGATTAACCCAGTCGATCAAGCTAAACCCTATATCATGTGGTGTACGTACATGTACACAATATGGTTTAATACTTCAGTCCATACAACATGGACTGAAATCATATTTCTTGTGTTTTTGATTTTTAATGGCTGAAGTTGGTTTTTATATACTTGTTTTATTATGTACGAATTATAAGTATGGACGTATGGTATTGTCGTGAATTCGGTGTGTAGTATTTCACACCGTCACAACAAGTAGTTGGAACTGCTCTTAGCTCCCGAAATCTATGTAATAAGGAAAATCACTCACGTGTGTTTGGTTCAAAGTCAAGATGTAAAGAGACCGCGCCAATACGACACAGCGAGGTTTTCGCGTAGCTCGACGAGATCTCGTGTCGGTGCGGTCCACGGTCCAAGGGAGCTAACTCTCCCGAAATTCACCACACTCCTCCCTGTTTTATGAAGGCCCATGACCAGGAAGAGGTCGGAGGATGAAAAACCGCCTTGCTGTTGGCGACTTGGCCAGAGGTTAATAACTGTGGAGGTCAATAGCCCCCTTAACTGAACAATATTTTGTGAAGGTCAGGACCTCCCAACCCCAAGCGAACAGTATTTTTCAGAGGTCAGGGCCCGTTTTAAGTGGATTTACAATACCTTGCAGCAGATTTCAAGGACTGGCATGTACTCCAGTGTGTTTGCTAACAAACCAGTGTATATTCAGGAACTTCACATCAATGATGACAATCATGTAAACAAGGAAGAAGTTGTACAACACATCATTGCCTAAGCTAATGTGGCCAGCAATTGTGATTTCCTGATGAAACTAGATGCAATATTCTTCTCAAAGAATGAGCGTACAGCTTACATCCAGATAGAATTGAGCGATAGGTTGCTTAGTACCCCCTTAAGTAACAATATGTTGTCGAGTACAGTCCTACCTACCCCTTGGAAAGGAGGTTACTGGTGGAGGCCAGTGTTTGATAAGGCCTCAATAAGCCAAGCTTTAGCCTTGCTGGGTTTATCTCTCCAAGGAACGTACACCACAGTTATGGATATAATCCTATCAAATAAGCACAGTCCCCCCGTGCCTTGCTAAGCATGGAAATAGTTTCCCCATGACAGGGCCCAATATCGGCTATGGTGTAAATATTGAGACCCGGGGTGTCAGTAAAGCGTTTAAGGGAAGAATGCCCTCCCAAATTGTAGAAAGATGTAGGATGACTATCCACCGTACTTGGCGTTTGAAGATGACAGGGGAAGCTTAATCTCCCCTGCCTGTGGGTACCACAGAGAAATCTGGGGGCTGCTTCAGAGCCCCCCTCTTTGAGTTTGGAGTTAAGGACGGGAGTATCCCCCTCCCCTCACTGCAACCGTACTACAGATGTGCTAAAAAGTTACTTGCACAGAGTTCGGGGTTAAAAATGGTGGGGAAGTATTCCCTCCCCACACTACAGGTAGCGACAATTGGTATGCCAGGAGGTCTCTTACTCAAAAGAGTAGAACCCCCTGGCATTGGCGTTGAGTTGGCTCGCCAGGAGGTACACGTTGTCCCCCCTTAGCGAGGCCAACTCCTCCAGCGTGTGCCTCAGTAGCCAGGGGCTGTTAATTCCAACCCCAGCCCATGTAGGCACCAGGTAGGGAGCATCTGAATCTAGCAACAATCTGCTAGAGTCAAAGCCCCCCAAGGCCAGTTGCGTGGAGGGGGCTCTGAGAGACGGTCACCCCGATATAGATTTTTGGCAGCAGCTGCCGCCAAGCCTCTATATCCTCCACGGTACCCAGTGAAGCAGTGCCACCCTGGCACCCTTCGGAAACATCCGAGGGCCTCCTGTGCTGCCCGGCCACTGCCCCCATCCTTACAGTGGATTATCACCTCTATAGCGGTACAGACCTGGTCCCGCAGCTGCTGCAGGAACCCCATAAGGTGGAATCCCCTCCCCACCTTATGGGGGTGTAGGCCAATGGCTATTTTGACCCTTGGGTCACCAGCCACCTGGCCCTGGCGCCTATTCCAGCTGTCGGGGTAGGCATAATTGGCCACCCCGCCCAGAAGGAGTACCTCTCCACAGTCCTCCTGAGCCGCCAAGCTAGCGAAGGAGGTTGCCCTGGTGAAATCATATTTCTCATAAATTGAGAATTAAATTAATTAAAGGAAGGCCACAGCTAGGTGATTAACACACTGATCTGAAGTATCAGTGCACATCACGTGTCAAGAAGGCCTAACAGTTACCTGCGTAAGTAACCTGGCCCTGTGCTCAATGGGACTTTATTTACATTTGGGGTCACGCTTCGAAGGCTTATGAAGAAATATTGCCCCCTTAGCAATAAGCATTCGAGGTGAAAATGAATGTTCCGTTTGTTTCATGAGCGATTATCTAACGTCAAGCTTATAAATGCAAGAAACTCACCTTAAACGTTAATTTAGGTTCAGAGTCGAAGCGGTCATTTCCGCGCTATAACGAGGGCCGTGTTATTTGGTTTATATTAAAAATATTGAAATTCAAACTACAGTAAGTCTACTTGCATGAAGATTTTAAAAGAGCAAGAAATTTTGCACATTTGCTGTAGATATATTTTTCAAAACAATTGCGAGATATAGCCTAATTTTATTGCTCCGGCTACCAATGACTTTAAATTTAACATACACAAAGACGCTCTGCATGTGAGCAGAGTGGCGCAGTGGAAGCGTGCTGGGCCCATAACCCAGAGGTCCGAGGATCGAAACCTCGCTCTGCTAATGTTTTTTTTTTACTTCATCAGATAATTAAGATTGATTTTCTTTCAATTATCATTTCTTTTTGTCCTCCAATAAAGAAGAAGACAAATAACAGAACAATAGTTAGATGGTTTAGTTTGAAAATACAAATGCAAGACGCAAGTCTCCGTAAGATATTGCGATTTTACCAAAGCAGGGAAACACTTTAGACAATGGCTTAAACAATTCGTTAGCTGAACACAAATGCGAGTGCATTCCCCTGTCCTATAATGCAGTGGTCCAACGCTTCCGGTGTTTTTTTCTGTAGTATTGATACCTCCCTCCATTTAAAAGAAACCCGACATTGTGTGTGATTTTTTGGTTTAAAACAATATTTTAGAAAGCCAGTCTTTGGCGGACCCAGAGGTGCTGTCCTAGTTGCCCAGGCAACACTCTTTTTTTTCTGTGTCCAAAAATAATCTGGACCAGAGACATATAAAGCCAGTAGTATATACGTCTCTGTCTGGACCAAGGTTTTTGAAGATTTTCCTTTATTTCATATGGGATTTCCTTCTAATATCAACCATCCCTTGACCTGCTATGATTTTCTATGGCTTCCCCTTTCCAGCAGTTGCAGTATCTATGTATTCCTTAGGGTGTTGCCCAAACAATGAGTCCACTAAATGGTTACACCAGTTTTATTATATGGTTGTGAAGCATGTTTTTTTTCTAATAATACCGTCATAGAAAGAGTCCATCTCAAACATTCTGCAAATTATTACTTCACCTTAAATCTTCTACCCCTGACATCATGGTTTATGGAGAGCTCGGCAGGCATCCTGTTGGTATAGAAATTAAGACCCGAATGATATCATATTGGTCAAAACTGATTTGAGGTAAAGAAAGTAAAGTAAGTAATATTTTGTATAGATTATCAATTATTATCAACGAAGAAAAAAATGGTTCCTTCGCATGGATAGAAAGCATAAAGAGTACCTTGAATAATTGCGGACTCTCTAATATCTGGTTAAACCAAAATCCAATTAATCCAAAGTGGCTTGTTTCAAAAATAAAACTTAACTTGACTGATCAGTTCAAACAAAACTGGGCAGAAATATGCAGAGACTCTCCAAAATCCACCATATACAGAGTCTTTAACGAAGAAGTCGTGTTCGAAAACTACTTAAATATTCTCTCAAAAAAATATGCTGAAATAGTAACTTACCTGTAGAAGCCGGAATTAGGAGTAATATACCAAGACATGAACGTATTTGCCAATTGTGTAATGTAAGAGATATCGGAGATGAATTCCATTATATATTTGAATGTCCGGCATTAGATAATGAAAGGAAAATTTCTCTATCCTCTATGTTAATTAGACGTCATAGTGTATTATCGCTTAAGGTTATAATGTCATCTAAAAGAAAAGCATTCCTAAAAAAAATATGTACTTTTATCAATAAAAAAAATCCTGTCTGTTCCCCTGCATGAAAGTATTTATTATATGTAACTGCAGTACATCTCCGTTTCTATTATACTGTATCCCTCTATATAACCACGCATGCTAATTACTGTACATGAAATCTTTATAAATGCAAAGGTGTTGAGACAAATAAAAAAAAGTTTGAAGGCATCTAAACAATACGTGATTAATCCTCCATTGACTGTATATTAGCAGGGTCTCGACCGGCCAGGTCAGTGGTCAAGGCTCGTCAGACTGATTCTACCTAATCTTTTGTCACGGTGTTGTGATAACCCTGACAGTTGGGAAAACACTATACCATCTATTGGAATTAGGTTTATTCGTAAAGTGTTATTTCAAAGGTAGAGTCTATTTCATGATAAACATATATACCTGTATTTTCACCTGTGGTTTCAAGTACACATGATCACCAGGAATGATTTATTATACAAATTAAGAAATATTAATTTCGGAAATTATTAAATACTATGAAGCACCCTCCTTACCATCACTTCATCAGGTTACGATAACCAATGCTAGCATAAAAGCTTGGCGTGTACATCCTTTTGATTAGATTTTTTTTAATATATATAATATTTTATTTGTAAGGGTGTTGCCCTTGTTCAATAAAATACAAAAAGTTAAATCATAGTTCATATTTATGACAAAATAAATTAATATTAAATTGCCAAAATGCTCGCATAAACTAAATGTATACGTTAAGTTCAAACTCAAGTTTTTTATTACCGTAAGTCTTTCGACACATGATATCGGTTGCAAATTTACAAAGTACAGAGCCCCTCCCCGCCCCTAAACTTTGAAAAGTGACCATTTGAATGGCCTGACACAAACATCAACATATTCAAAAAATACACATTTTTACCATATATTTTTTTACCGACAGAAAATATAAATACTCTATAAAATATAACTTGGAAACCCAGAAACTAATTTACGCCTCACTCGATTAATTCCTGTGTCCCCTGTCTTTGACAATGTCGTACCATAATTTCATTACAAGGTAGCTAATAACAATATTAGATAGACAGGGCTATGGAAAAAGTTTTATTGGTGATATATATTAGTATTGGAAAGTATAGTTTGTGCGTACATTGTCTTGAAACAACGTTCAAACAGAGAGGTGTATGTCTCTGATCAAATATTATAGCCACATGCGCAAAATGGTGAAAATAAATTGCATTTATCTTCTGATAGATCAGAGACATAGAACCTGTCCCTCTGTCTTTCCCCTCTATCTGTCCCTCTGTCTGTCCATCTGTCTGTCCCTCTATCTGTCCCTCTGTCTTTCCCTCTATCTGTCCCTCTGCGTGTCCCTCTGTCTGTCCCTGTCTGTCCCTCTGTCTGTCCCTCTGTCTGTCCCTTTGTCTGTCCCTCTTTCTCTCCCTCTGTCTGTCCCCCTACCTGTCCCTATGTCTGTCCCTCTGTCTGTCCCTCTTTCTGTCCCTTTGTCTGTCCCTCTTTCTCTCCCCCTGTCTGTCCCTCTGCCTGTCCCTATGTCTGTCCCTCTGTCTTTCCCTCTATCTGTCCCTCTGTCTGTCCATCTGTCTGTCCCTCTATCTGTCCCTCTGTCTTTCCCCCTATCTGTCCCTCTGTCTGTCCCTCTGTCTGTCCCTCTGCCTGTCCCTCTGCCTGTTCCTCTGCCTGTCCATCTGTCTGTCCCTCTCCCTGTCCATCTGTCTGTCCCTCTTTCTGTCCCTTTGTCTGTCCCTCTTTCTCTCCCTCTGTCTGTCCCTATGTCTGTCCCTCTGTCTGTCCCTCTGTCTGTCCCTCTATCTGTCCCTCTGTCTGTCCCTCTGCCTGTACCTCTATCTGTCCCTCTGTCTGTCCCTCTGTCTGGTCCCTCTGTCTGTCCCTCTATCTGTATCTCTGTCTGTCCCTCTGTCTGTTCCTCTGCCTGTACCTCTATCTGTCCCTCTGTCTGTCCCTCTGTCTGTCCCTCTGCCTGTCCCACATATTGTTTTATCGACCTTATCATCATGGTTAATTGTGATTTCGACTAAGAAATATAATTGAAATTTGACTTGATCATAAAGGTTTACGGATCAAGATGAAATCATAGCAATCTAGCCTCGATTGGATATAATATTTGGCAGGAAAATAGGTATGTGCACCGCTTTGTGATAATCAGCCGTCCAAACTAGTTGAAGGAATTTTTATTAAATTTGGGATAGAGCAATTGTTTTTGTCGAGGGGATTAGATGTTAAATAAAATGAAAATTTAAATTAGTTGTCTTCAGAAAGACAAACATTGTGTATCGTCATTGTGAAGCAGTATTGTAAGCATTTACCCAAGTGTCCATTGATTCAGGTTAAAGGTCCAAGTCTTGTAGATCGAATTATTCTACATTTCTTTGCTGTAAAACATTTATTATGACAAAATTTACATCATAAACACAAGTTTTGGAGTTACATTGATAGGACAGGGATTATTTTTGTTCAGGTTAATCATGCAACCTCTTTTGGAGGGTTCCGTTTAAAGTAGATGCCTCTCCTATCTCTTGGACATCCTTGATCTACCATGATGATAGATACCATAAATGTTCCTTGTGTCAAAAAAACCCTGTTTTATAGATTTCACCAGTTTTTGTACAATATTTCCTTTACGATTCTGCACAAAAAAAAATTCAACAATTTTCACCCTTGGAATAAAGATATTCCAACATTAAAAGATGATAATTTAAGTGCAGTGATGAAAAAATAATTATGGTTGGTTTCTTTATTAATGTTGAATTACTAAAATTTGCTATAGAACATTTCATTTCTAACACTTATTCATGAGATATTACACATTAATTCCTAATTAATTACAATTTTTACATTTCATCAACAGATCCGAGCCATGTGATTCAGGATTTGAGATTGCTAAAGATGCAGAATACAACCCCAATATTACAGTGCCTGATTTACCAGAGGACTGCAGTCAGGAAGACTTTGAAACCAAGCCTATACCAGTACAACTTTACAGAAACACAAGTTACCCATTGTCTTATGTGGAAAGCGTACAAACACAGCCAGAAATTGTCAAGATTGATGCACAGCAAAGTTCACTAAAAAAGCCAGACATTGGCAATGTAAACACACCGCAAAGTTCACTAAAGCAGCCAGACATTGGCAATGTAAACACACAACAAAGTTCACTAAAACAGCCGGACATTGGCAATGTAAACACACAGCAAAATTTAGTAACACAGCCAGACATTGGCAACCTGGATACACAGCAAAGTTCAGTTACACAGCCATACATAGTTAACATGGATACACAGCAAAGTTCAGTTACACAGCCATACATAATTAATCTGAATACACAGCAGAGCTTACAAACACAGCCAGAAATTGCCAACATGAATACGCAGCAAAGTTTGATTACACAGCCAGATATAGCCAACATGAATACACAGCAGAGTCTATTTACCCAGCTGAACTTTGCCAATAGGCTAACACAACAATGTTTACTGACACAGCTGGATGTTGCCAGTTGGCTAACACAGGAAAGTTTACAAATAGACATCTCCACCAACACTCCAAAGCAATGTTCACCAACACAGGCAGAAGTTGGCACTGAAAGTACACAGCAAAAATTACTTGCACAACTTAAAAATGCCAACAAGCTAACAGAGACATGTTTATTAACACATCTGAACATTGCCAACAGATTTACGCAGCAAATGTTACCAGCACAGCTGGACAGTGTCAACAAGAGAATGGAACAAGGTTTACCATTGGTGTTACTATCCCCACCAAATAGCCAATCATGTGTAGTTCCTTCTAACCCAAACACCAATGCAGCACTAGAAGTAGATAAGTTGGCTTCAGCTTCAACAAAGGTATGTTCAACTTCAGATTCGAATAAGAGACATTTTCTTTCCAGCACTGACAAAAAGGTATGGTATACCCCTACACACAAACCAATACCAGTCAAAAACAGCATTCCCAAAACTTCATGTGCAACCAAAACATACCTGCTTGTGCCTTGTACGGAATCTAGCTCAATATCTACAAACAACAAATGTCAACCATTACATGTGCTACCTTTACAACAAAATGTTTCTTTAACTTCTGCAAGCAGTAAAATGCTGAACCTTGCCAATCCGATTACACAGCCAAATTTGCAAAAACTGCCAAACATAGCAGGCAAGTCTACACAACAACGTTTACCAACACCTCCAATCATTGCCAACAAGGCTACACAGCAAAGTTTGCGTACACATTTAATCGTTGCCAACAATAATACGCCGCAAAGTTTGCCAACAAGGCTACGCAGCAAAGTTTGCGAATACATTTAATCGTTGCCAACAATAATACGCCGCAAATATTGCCAACAAGGCTACACAGCAAAGTTTGCGAATACATTTAATCGTTGCAAACAATAATACGCCGCAAATATTGCCAACACAGCCAATCATTGCCAACAATGATATGTCGCAAAGTTTGCCAACACAATTTATCATTGCCAACAATAATACGCCGCAAAGATTACGAACTAAGCTAATCCTTGCCAACAAGCCATAACAGCAAAGTTTACCAACACATCCAATCATTGCCAGCCAGACTTCACAGAATGGTCTATCAACACATCCAAACATTGCTAACTAAACTACACAACAAAATTTGCCAACAAATATAAGCATTGCCAACAAAACTACACAGCAAAGTTTGCCAACACTTTCAGGCATTGCCAGTCAAACTTTGCAGCAAAGTTTACAAACACAGCCAAATATTGCCAACAGTTCACAGCAAATGTTACCGATACAGCTGAACAATGCCAGCAAAACCATACAGCAATCATTACCATTATTACTCTATGTTGCACCCGGTTGTAAACAGTTTTTGATGGCTCCTTCTAGACTGAATTCCAATTCGGCACCAGAAACAGATACTAAACAGGGACTAAAGTTTCAACAAAGGAATGCTTACCTTTGCATTCTTCTGGTAAAAGTGAAGATCTGACCTGTTTTAATGTTTCCTCCAAACACCTTACTAGTGATGGTAGAATGTTAGGCAGCAATCTTGTAACAGATAAAAAAAAATATGGATGACCTGCAAAAGCGATTCATCTACAACTGAGAAGAAAGGTCAGATGCCATCTGTGGATCTTCACCAAGGTGATTCTGTTTGTAAAAGTAGCATCCAGAGCAGTCGTACAGTGGTAAGTACGTCTAGGAATACAATGGTTTGTTCTGTAGATATTCAAAGTTCATATGAACATATGCAATACAAATCCAAGCATATTTCCTAGAATCTCAAAAACTAAGACACAGCCTATTTTTGAAGCCATTTAGCGTGAAATGCATGTGCATCTTAATTTCAAGGCTCTTACTTTCATAGCATTTTAAATGGCCCAAGCCATCGTTGAGCTGGACCCACCATTAGAGGTCATACAAATGTAGTAAATTAAAGTTGCCAGGATGATGGCTAAAAATACTCGAGTCATTTATTTATCCCTTTCACTACAACAAACTTGACCTTGTCAAGTTGCTTGATAATTCATGTTAAAACAAGCCTCCATTTGTTGCTAGCACTTAGGTAAGTATCTACCGTATACCAGTAATTGAGTTTTAAATCCAAAAGTAATAAACAATTCATTTAGGCTTGTGAGTTTTTCCTTCTTTTATTTCAGTTGGATGATATCAAGGAAGAAGGAAATATACAGTTAAATGAGAATCCTACTGAGAGTAAAAGGGAAGACATTGACATACATTTTACTGGTGTGAAGGATTGTGACAAGGAAGTTTATGATAAATGTGCCGTCGACAGTGATAAGAACAGCCCAGCAAGTGAACTCTCTTCACTTACAGATAATAATACCCAAAGTGAGGCTATGGAGGCCAGCCAAGCAAGTGAACTCCCTTCACTTACAGATAGTAATACCCAAAGTGAGTCTATGGAGGACAGTTCAGCGAGTGAAATCTTAACGCTTACGGATAACAATATCCAAAGTGAGGCTATGGAGGCCAGCCAAGCAAGTGAACTCCCTTCACTTACAGATAATAATACCCAAAGTGAGGCTATGGAGGACAGTTCAGCGAGTGAAATCTTAACGCTTACTGATAACAATATCCAAAGTGAGGCTATGCAGGACAGTTCAGCGACTGAACTCCCATCAGACAAACCTAACTTGTATAATGACTGTGTGAATATCAAGATGGTATGTGTGGTTCTGATCTTACGTGACTGCAGTGTGATGAATCTTATAAAATGATGTCAAAATAGTGCAACTGCAGGATTGTTTTCTTTGATAAATTAATTTCAGCTGTAGGCCTTAATTGTGGGCGTTTTCATGTTTTGGAAAGTATTTGCTAGTATAGTGAAAATAAGCATGCCAAGATACTGATAACTTATGAAATGTATGCTTGTGAATCATATTGCATACATATATTAACTCTTGTTTGTAAAACCTCCGGTTTGATCAAGATTTCTTTGCAACACATTATTTTAATTGGATCATCTTCTCTGCCAATCGAGCTAAACAGAAATTCTCCTTAACCAAGTCGGTTGGAAGCACTGCTAGTATTTCAGCATCTGAAGGGGATTAAGTCACACTCAAGGGAAGTCGCGAATGTTTTTATTAAAAAAAAACTACATTGAAAGTTTTCTGTGCACTTAAGTGAATTCTGTACCAAACTTAATATTTGATCAGTGTTTTGTGCAATCCAAAACTATCAATGAACTTTTCATATGCATTAACACTGTCTTGTATAAGTTTTACAAGACATCAACAGAATTCTTCATAGAATATAGTAAGTAATGTTGGTATGCTCAGTGTGGGATGCATGATGACAGGATATTTTAAGCATTTGTCCAATCCCGATCCAAATGTTGGGCGATCAAAGTTGTAATGTATTACTAAGGTGGTACATTGTTTTCGTCTATACTGGCAATTAGAACATGTCAGTCTCAAGGTTTAATCAACTTCACTATGAAGACTCAAGTCTACAAACATTATACAATACCATGTATATTGTTCCCAAAATAACAGGCTTCAATTTTAAGATATCCATGCAGGGCACAACTGCTCTGAACAATTTTGTTTTTAGTACAATTTATCAATGTTATTTCTATCAAGTATGCTGGGATATATCTGGTAGCATATATTCCATCTTTGCGTATTGCAGAGTTATCTTCTCTTGTGAGCAGGTATTGATTGTTACGTCATTGGTTAGTGTGAGAAAATTACGTCGTTTTCTCAAAAACTGACGACGTTACTCTCACAAACAAATGACGTAACAATCAATACCTGCTCACAAGAGCACATAACTCTGCAATACGAAAAGACGGAATATACTTTCAGTCAGATTTCAAACATGAAATACATCAGGTGTGGTTCTCTACAGTTTATCATGGTCATGATCATGATTGAAAATCCACGATCAGAGAGTAACAAGTCTGATATAAAAAAAAACCGAAATCATATCTTTTTTATAAGAGCAATTTATTTAGGAAAAACAATTGTAAAGGTATTCATTGGTTAGATTAAAGCATATTACCACTGTATAGACAGGTACATTCACGAATAAACATCTGGATGGAAAAGTTTTGTAAAAATTGTTTTGAAAGTCCATGGCAAATTAAAATTGTCATAGTTGCACATAATATGAAAAGGCAAAGCCTAAAAAGAGCATTGCACTTAAAATTTGTTGATATCTGATATTTACTTGTTCAGAATGAGATAATACTGGGTAAGAAAAGGAGTGCTAAACTTGGGTTGGTGGTCTGGAAAATCATTGTTGATTTCAACGTAAATGCAATATTGTTTCTCTTACGAGTGATGATGCATAAATAAATTATGTTAAGACTATAACAAGACTTTAGAAAATGTTAATTATTTCGTTCATATTCTCAACAACTAGAAATCAAAAGCTGATGAAATATTAGAAGAAGAAAGATGAAGATATCTCCCGATAGAAATATTAACAGAACTGGTTGATGACAAAGAGGGTCTTCAGAAAATATTCACATTTTTACTTTTTGTGCCTGTTACAAAAACAGAAATAATAAAAAGACCTAAGGCACAGAAAAAGAGATAAATGCAACGGACATCTGTTACAAGATTTTCCGGCTGTTTTTCATCCTTCCGGAAATAACCGATGTGTCAACAGTAAAGTTATTACAATAATGTGTTCTTATAATATATAGTTATGCATCATTTAATGTTTAGAGATTGTTAATTTTTAAGTTCAAATAGCATCAGAAGATGTATTTCAAACTCAATTTTTTTTTTTTTTATGTTCACCTTGTTAGAAAATGGCATGCGAGAGTACTACTATACATTTTGTTTCAGACTGTAGAAGTAATTCAAACTATAAAAATATTTGGATTCATACAAATTTCAAAGATCATTATAAAATGTTAAATGCTGACAAAAATGTTCATTTGTAGTGCAAAATAAAGCCGTGATCCGTTCTTGGTACTGACATTTGCAAAAAACGTAAATGATTATTGGTGAAGTCAGAGCGTTCCAACGTTAGCCCTGGGTGAGTATTTTGTTGCTAAGAACACCCATGGATAATCCTTCTTTTGATACAACCATAAACTTATATAATTTATCCACAGAATTTTCAATGAATGAAGAAAACAATAGATTGGTGATCCATTTAGGGTATTGTCACCTTAGGTACTGTCTATATGTTAAAGCGAAAACTTCCATAAATTGAAATGAAAAATTGTTTTAGCCTTCTCTTAAACCAACAAGTTGATTTGCAAAGTTGACCAGGTCATGTCCGTTGGAGGTTTTGCTGATCCAGTCCTCTGGTATAGCCTTAAATCCATTGACGGCCCCCAGAGTAGCCCCCACAAAGCCACACCTGCTGCAGTTACAGCCACCGGGGACTATTGTCATGACGACAGTGTCACGGAACTCTCCATTAGAGTTAAGTAGGCAGTGAACCGAGTTGGTAAAGTTACCAGGGACCTCTGTAATAGATAAACACAATATGTATACATCGTTTATGTTTGCCTTTTAAAATTCAACAAAACAAAATTTGAAATCAAATGAAATATACATAAATGAAGATAGACTTGGCGTAACCCAATGCGTTATAAATAAAACAAGATGTACCTTTCACTTGGTCTCAAAGTCACCTTGCTAGCTTGAACCAAAGGGATTTTCCTTTTTAGAGGGTAATGGTTAGTGTAGGACTAGAAAGGCTGGGGAAGCTGGTTTGATCCCAACAGAGACAGACATTCATTGTGTTCTCCAAACTGTATGTGTCCAACCCTTGTAACAAACTGTATGTGTCCAACCCTTGTAACAAACTGTATGTGTCCAACCCTTGTAACAAACTATATGTGTCCAACCCTTGTAACAAACTGTATGTGTCCAACCCTTGTAACAAACTGTATGTGTCCAACTTTTGTAACAAACTGTATGTGTCCAACCCTGGTAACAAACTGTATGTGTCCAACCCTTGTAACAAACTGTATGCGTGGCTAGCACATGTACAGGGACCTGACAGTTTTAAGGGGTTTAAGGTAACTTTCAGTAACCACCACCAATGACTGTATATATATATGAGGAGGGTTGCAAAGAACATATTATTACATAGATTCAAGAAATTACAAGCCAATAGGAGTGTAGGGTGAATGGTGTCAACCTCATGAGTATGTGAAAAGCAGCAGTATGACTGCAAAAAGTTTGGAAGATCAAAATAGTGTGTTTTCAGAGGAAACAGGGATCATGTCCATGGCAAGAGAATACATCAGGACAGGTCAACTACTACTTACTGCAACTGGATCCAACTTGATGTACAAAGTCTGTATGAGGTGTTGTTTTGCCATCGATAGCTTTCTGTATGTAAGCTTTTACGTCTGTATTGCTGGACTCGAGTGTCTCACGGACAGCCACCTCTATGGATTTCCCAAGGACACACTTTTCCAGTATACTGGCAGCTACATGTGAAGAAGACAATAACACTACATATATGAAAATGATCACATGCAACAAACAACCGTGTATACATTACTATCAGACAGGTTATAGGTTGATGTAAGTAAGTGCTAATATCAGTATATTCGTGTACAAGCTTATGGTTGAATATCATCATTCTGGGCCTCTAGGTTATTGAAAAACTTATTTTTTTTATTTTTTTTTTACAGTTAGTCATCTATTTTAACAAACATGATAGCCCTTTATCCAAGCAAGCTACTGGCCAATCAAATATCCTTCTTGGATTATGTGTTATTCAGGAGAAGGCACTAGATTAGAATGTTATAATTTATCTGATTCCTGTGACCTTTAATATGGGTCAAGGTAATTTATTTGAACCAATGAGATAGCCTTTTATCAAAGCATGCTACTGGCCATATATCACATCATGATCAGGGGTTGTGGTTATTCATAAGTAGCTTATGGTCCCATGTAAATTGAATATAGGTCAAGGTCTTTTAATTGAACAAACTTGATAGCCTTCCATTCCAGCCAATGGCCAAATATCATAGCCAAAAACCTCGGGAGTATTCAAAAGAAGTTGTGTTATGTATTAACAAATGTTTGCCCTGTGACCTTGAAAGTATGACAAAGTCAAATACAATAGACCTTCATTAAAGCATGCTACTTGCAAAATATCATCATCACTTGCTTATTACTTATTCAGAGAAAATTGTGTTAAGATTTAACCATAGATACCTGTGACCTTAGATAAGGATCAATTAAGGCCCTTCATGCTGCTGGTAAAATATTATCACCCTAGACACAGAATTCAGAAGAATATGTTCAAGGTTTTAATTTATTTGACCCCTATGACCTTTTATATTGCCCATGTTTCTTTTTTTTTAACAAGAATGTATAAAATTATTGATCAGTCAATTGTTATAGTTGATACTATTGATCAGGAGCATTTACAACTGACAATGAGATGTGAATAGGTTTGAAGGGGACTAGTGTCTTGTTTCCACATGTCTACATCAGAACCTTGTACAGTGACTGTTATATTGCCCATGTTTCTTTTTTTTTAACAAGAATGTATAAAATTATTGATCAGTCGATTGTTATAGTTGATACTATTGATCAGGAGCATTTACAACTGACAATGAGATGTGAATAGGTTGAAAGGGGACTAAAATATGAACATCTTTAGCTGTACAATTTATAAAAACAGAAATGCAGGTAAAAGGGTATAATTCTGTTCAGTTACTTTATAAGTATAACAAAATTCCTACAATCACCTGTCACCTCATTCTTTCTGGTATTTATAGAAGTAAGTATGATATAAATTGTTAAAAACATTCTTTAAAATTATTGTTTTTTATAGGACATGTATACCAGCCAATCCACATTCAACAGCAATAGCATCCTCCTGAGTGACCCGGATTGCTTTTTCCACTTCCTGGACAAGCTTGGCAGTGTTTCCTGCATACAGTGCTACCAATGGTGCCACCTTGGAAAATCCATCTGCCTGATAAATTGATAAGAATATTTCTGGGATACCATATTTTGTGAACATGAAGCTGCTTCATATATTGAGGAGCTGTTCAGTAACTGCATTTAGTGTCTTGTTTCCACATGTCTACATCAGAACCTTGTACAGTGACTGTTATATTGCCCATGTTTCTTTCTTTTTAACAAGAATGTATAAAATTATTGATCAGTCGATTGTTATAGTTGATACTATTGATCAGGAGCATTTACAACTGACAATGAGATGTGAATAGGTTTGAAGGGGACTAGTGTCTTGTTTCCACATGTCTACATCAGAACCTTGTACCATAAAGGTAACCAATAGAGATCAAATGCAATCCTGGCTAAATCATGACATTACCTCTGTGACCCTGAAAAGAGATCAAATGCAATCCTGGTTAATCATGACATTTCCTCTGTGACCCTGAATAGAGATCAAATGCAATCCTGGCTAAATCATGACATTACCTCTGTGACCATGATATAGAGATCAAATGCAATCCTGGCTAAATCATGACATTACCTCTGTGACCATGATATAGAGATCAAATGCAATCCTGGCTAAATCATGGCATTCCCTCTGTGACCCTGAATAGAGATCAAATGCAAGCCTGGCTAAATCATGACATTACCTCTGTGACCCTTAATAGAGATCAAATGCAATCCTGGCTAAATCATGACATTACGTCTGTGACCCTGAATAGAGGTCAAATGAAATCCTGGCTAAATCATGACATTCCCTCTGTGACCATGATATAGAGATCAAATGCAATCCTGGCTAAATCATGATATTACCTCTGTGACCATGATATAGAGATCAAATGCAATCCTGGCTAAATCATTACATTACCTCTGTGACCCTGAATAGAGATCAAATGAAATCCTGGCTAAATCATGACATTACCTCTGGGACCCTGAATAGAGATCAAATGCAATCCTGGCTAAATCATGACATTACGTCTGTGACCCTGAATAGAGATCAAATGAAATCCTGGCTAAATCATGACATTACCTCTGTGACCCTGAATAGAGATCAAATGCAACCCTGGCTAAATCATGACATTACCTCTGTGCCCCTGAATAGAGATCAAATGCAATCCTGGCTAAATCATAACATTACCTCTGTGACCCTGAATAGAGATGAAATGCAATCCTGGCTAAATCATGACATTCCCTCTGTGACCCTGAATAGAGGTCAAATGAAATACTGGCTAATTTAAATCATGACATTACCTCTGTGACCCTGAATAGAGGTCAAATGAAATACTGGCTAAATCATGACATTTCGTCTGTGACCCTGAATAGAGATCAAATGCAATCCTGGCTAAATCATGACATTTCCTCTGTGACCCTGAATAGAGATCAAATGCAAGCCAGGCTAAATCATGACATTACCTCTGTGACCCTGAATAGAGGTCAAATGAAAACCTGGCTAAATCATGACATTACGTCTGTGACCCTGAATAGAGATCAAATGCAATCCTGGCTAAATCATGACATTACGTCTATGACCCTGAATAGAGGTCAAATGAAATACTGGCTAAATCATGACATTATGTCTGACCCTGAATTGAGATCAAATGCAATACTGGCTAAATCATGACTTTCGTTACGTCTGTGACCCTGAATAAATGTACAATATGCAATCTATAGTTCTTAGAGATCATTATAGTAATGTTTTTAAAATGTTTAAAAAGATTTCAGAGTTGTGATCTTGACCACAGCCAAGCTCATTCATTTGAAAAAGAAAAAAAAGTAGGCCTTTGTCCTAGCATTCGCTTCAAGCCAAATATCATTGATCCACACGTTAATTATACCCCCTGCAAGAACGTTAGGGGGTGGGGTATATTGGAATCACCCTGTTTGTCCAGAATATTTTGTCATGCAAATCTTAAAAACTACAGAAGCAATTTCTCTCAAACTAAGCATATTATATAATTACTTCCCAAAGATATGATATTATGACTCGAGGCCTTATGACTATACTCTTAAAAAGTTAATAAAATTAAAGCTTTTAACACATCTGACACCTGTGATTTGGAAAGGAGATCAAGGTAATTCATTGCAGCCAACAATATTATCCTAGACCTCTTGAGAATTTAGAAAAACTTGTTTAAAAACACTTTATGTGGTCATTTATTTGAACAATTTTGATATCTTCTTATATCTGCTAACTTCTGGTCAAATATGGTCTTAAGTCTAATGTTTCCTAAGAAGATATTGAAGATATGAATTGTTACATTTCAGATGACAGAAAGATTTTAATTTAAGGGAGGTAAACAAACAATAATAACCAATTAATTAGCAATATTTTAAATAATAACCGTGTTCATTGATTAAATTCACCATTTACTACTGAAATAACTGATAACAATTGATGAAGACGATTTTAAAAGGAACAGAAAGCATCAAATCATTCAGAATGCTATCATACCCTGGGCCTCTTTGTCAGTCGGAGCTGATTCAGATGTTTAAGAAAAGAAAAGATGTTTATGAATCTACCTGTGCGTCAGTGGCTTTTCCAGTCTTGGTCAATCCTTCGTCATAATTCTTTATAAATTCTGTCAGTGATGCTGGTCTCCAGGGCCCTGGGATTGGCAAATCGTCTTTGGTTCTAGGATGACCCAGGTCAATTTCATAAGCAGATTTGGGGCCAAACCTTTCATAGAGGGATTTCTTGTAATGGTCTGTGTTTAATCCTAAAAAGTTGAAAATTTGTTGTCAAACTGGATCATCCCTGCAGTTAAACTGGAAGGATATTTATCTTTATTACATACTTACTAATAAATACGGGTTTTTTGTATATGCGATACGACACAATTGCTCTAACCCATATCAGCCCTCGCCGTATCACACCCCAAAACCTGTAACAGCCCGCAAAACCCATATCACACCCCTTTTGAAAAAAAAATCGTTTTTCAATATTTCAAAAATAAAAATAAATAATAAGATAGTAGTTTTTATTAGTAAGTATGTAATAAACAGAATAAAACACGACTTTTTCCATATCACAGCCAGTATCAACCCGAGGCTGCAATATCAGCCCAAGGGCCTAAGGCCCGAGGGCTGATATTGGTCGAGGGTTGATACTTGGTGCGATATGGAAAAAGGCATGTTTTATTCTGTTTATTATTCTCTATTTATCGTACATTATAATGATTTCTATACCATTTATTATAAAACAACATGTTAGACATTTCTTGTAACGTTTTATAGGTTCTGTCTCTCCTGAAATGGTATTGTATTGAAATGCTTACCATGGAAAGCTAAACAAAAAAAAGATAACCCTATCATTTATGTTTGTAGCAGCTTCAAACATTGGTTCCATGTAATGTTGTGTGTGTACAGTGTATATAGTATATACCTGTATGTAATACACTTATCAATGCCATAATGACCTACAAGTACCAAACTTACCTTTGTTTTCTACCATAGACTTCAGCAAAACAAATGTCTGATCCCCATAGCTGCTGTATCTACCAGTTGGGAGAGAGTAAAAAGGACAGCGACTTTCAGGCAGGAACTCTGGCTTCTGCTGACAATCTTCTACAACCTTTTTCATTTTCCCTACATCGTAGATCCAGTGTACTGGCATAGCTACAACAGATGTTAATCATGTACATACATCCACGGTGGTTATAAGATTTAAAAGAACAACTAGCATGGATCTATATCTTTTCTTTCATATAAACAATTTCTTTTTGTCTATGTTATACATATAAGATACATATAGAGTTGAAATGCATTGATGCAAATATATAAAATTTGAAAATAGGTGATTTCCTGGTTTCATAGTTTTCCTCTTATTTGTTTTTCGTCAGAAATGAAAAGCACATTATGGAAACAAATTTAGTAAAAATAAAAAATAAACAGAGAAATTTGCTCCTCCACAGACTAATTAAGGCAGCAATATATTTCTATTCATTGCCACGAGATATACTGGATTGTAATTCAAAATGTATTGACAGCCCCTATATGTATTGAGCCCTGACCTTGACTGTGTAACAGAAGCAAACTCTTTGCAGAAAAATAGCCCTTAATTGTAGCACATAGTTGCTGCAAGGTTGCTGTTCAAGCAGAAATGAAAGGCAAATGAAGCTTTTTCAAACACAACCAGCATTAAGTTGCAGCAACTCACGCTGCACACATTGCTGCTGGTATACACTGTAAATATGCTACATACTGCTTATAATAACATGAGAAATATTCTGGATATCATATAACATCAATTTTATACAACTTCAAAGTTTGAAAATTATAGGCTATAGGATTAAGGTAAAAATAAATCCCAACTCAAAATAAACCTTCATGAAAATACATTTACATTTCTTTAATTGATTAACATTTGCATATTGATATGGTACATGTATTTGTTCATTCACCTATCTATTTAAAAAAAGAAACATGTTTGAATCCGGTGAGGAGGATCATAGATCCTGTATCGGAAAATAAACTAAACTAAACAATGCAATATTCCTTTCATTGAAAGTCATACAAGGGACATTTGAACCACAGGGTCTCGTTACAAATGTCTGAAATACACATGTATATGCTATACTGATATGGGTCACAACACACATGTATGACAGTCATACATGTGTGTTGTGACCCATATCAGTATAGCATATGTGTATTTCAGACATTTGTAACGAGACCCTGTGTTTGAACAGAAAGTGTGTTTCATATTGGAGTTACACAATGTTATTCATCAATATTTTCTATATACCTGCTGCATCTGCCACTAAAGATCCAACAACTGCCCCTACACATCTCTGTGCAATGTCTACCATCTCGGTGCTATTAAAACATAAAGGACAATTCAAAAATAAGTAATGGACGTTTTCTACCGTTACATTTGTTGACCTACGGGTGAAAAGATGTAACACTACCACACGTGACAGACAAACAAATATTAGATAATACAAATTAAATAATAATAGACAACTAATATTTGTCAACAGGATCATGAAAATAATTATGTTTTGGTTACCAACGTTGACGAAGTAGCGTTTTCATGAATTATAAGTTTTACAGCGTGTTTCTGACAAAGTGAAAGTAGAAAGTCGATTAACCGGAAGTTGTTATCCAGTTCTGTAATATTTATCAATATTTCATTATTTCGTTCGATAAACCGTCAAGATTTATTTATTTAAAAGGAATATAAAAATAAATTATTAGAAGTAACAATGTGGGGGTATAATTTAAAACGAAAATTGAACTTTTCTCGAGGACACATATGCCGGAAGTTGAACGTACGTTAAGTATGGCGAAGAAAGTCGTGGTACACCACGAAGCTTTATCGGTAAAATGTTACTTTATTTGTGTGATGTTAGTTCCTATACATATCGCAAACTTGTCATGTTGTTAAACTTCGAGGAAAAATGAGATGATTTAGTCAAAATAGTCTTTTTGTGTCCTCAAATTTAAACAGCATATGCGTTCATTAGCATATCTATCATGTGCTAGTCTCATTATTATGTATTTTAGGACGCCGGTCCTAAAATACATAAAACACATGATGATGATAAGGGTTTTGTTGACATTGATTTGTAGATGAATTAAAGTTTACTGAATGATGCGTAGGTTGTAGAAAGTCAAACGTTTCGTAATTTCCATGCAAACCAAATACAATGTTACCAAAACATCTTATAGTTTTAAAAAAAATATCAAAACAAGAGTAACTTTATATCATAATTCATATCTATATAAACAATAGAAGTTAATTCATTTATACCGTATATAGTATGCCAAAAATATTATGCCAGTGTTTTCCTATTTTAATTTGTTGCTATTTATACAGAGAGTTGATTTTTTTTATTTTAAAACATGAACAGAAATATTATTCAAAGTGCCAAAAAACAATAAAACCACCTTATTCAATATCAAGCATACAGATTTAAGACTGAAAAGTATTTGAAACTAACACCTCTGATTCTAAACAAGAAAAATGAAAGAATGTTAGCACACTGACTCGTTTGGGCCCCACCCTACAGCCCTTGGGGGTAGGGGCTGGCTCAAAATTTTCAAAGTATCAAACTGTCAACTCAGGGTTATAATTCCAATCAAGTTATCAACATGTAATATTTAAAGTATCATTTGCCATTATAAACCATAATAAATTTTGCCCCTTCCCCCCTTCCCCAAGGGGAAACGTGAGATCCCTAGGGTCATAAAATTCACAATTTTGGTAGAACACCTTAAGACCCTTCCATCTATGAGGAGTATTTGATTATACCATATCTGGATCTTGAGGAGAAGATTTTTGAAATTTTAGTCAATTTGACCCTTTTTGGCCCTGCCCCTGGGTGCTGGGTACCATATAATTCACAATTTCGGTTGACCTTTGGCCATGGAAGGATTCTGCAAAACTTGAGACTTTGTCTCAGGTGACCTAAAAATAAAAATATTAAAAGGAGATAAAGGTATTTCAGATGTATTTAAACATATAAAATCTGCAGTTATATGCAGCTTAACCCTTACCCTGAACATTGCAGTTTATCTTATCCTTTAATAAGTGATCTATCATTGTATCTACTGTAGTAACGTTATCCTTAATCGTCACTTGAAACCCTTGAAAATGAAAGGAAAAAATAATTACAATCTTGGTATAAACATAACTGGTATCTAACTTTTCTTGAAAGCATGATATACCTTCTTAATGTCACTCCTTATCTTTAACTCATTCACCCCTGAAGTTTCATAATGAACTATTCCAACCTTTGAATTGGAAGAGTTCAAATGCGTCTTCAGGGGTGAATGAGTTTAGCCCTTGTCATTTATGTTATTTAAAGCTAATCACTTTCTCACTTTCACATACAAAATGTATATATATCTGATTAATGGAACAGAAAAATCGAAGATTTTCTGTCCATAAGTTATTATCCTCTGTATCAAATTTAAGGCAATGGAGATTACAATGAAATTAATCTGTATTTACTTTTAAGGTCTTATCAAATATATGTAGCTCAAAACAGAAGACTCAAGGATGCTTGCTCGGATACAGAAATAGTAGCAACTATGAAGTTGTTGCATGTGCAAAATGTCAGGATGGCTGGAACACAAACGACATTAAGCAGTATTTACCAGGAGGTTTGTACCATTAATTACTGTATACCTGGACATTTTCACCCAGTCACCACATATTGCCGTTTGCCGTTTAATCCATAAATGCCCAGTGTTTTGCCATTTGCATGTAATTTCTATAGGGTATGATGTGTACTTACGTTATATTCGCTGTCATGATAAATTTGCAGTCACTATGGAGGGCAAAAATGACAAAAGTTTAACTACTTCCTGAGTTACGGTATTAACATCTCAAGATAAAATTATATTCAGTGCACTAAACATTCAAGGGATGATATATATATACGTTCAACATATCGGGGGAATTTAAAGCAGATGCAGTATAACGGTAGTGAATCCCTTATAGTTCCTCGCTATGTGTTTGAGTGCTGGAGTATGTATACCAGTAGGCGTTTTGAATCTTGTGTCAGTATTTTAAATGGCTCATTTATAGTGTCAATAATTTACCGCTTGAATACTATATTGTATACCGGTAGGTGTTCTGTAACTTGTGTCAGTATTTCAAATGGCTAGTTTATAGTGCCATACCGCTTAAATACTAAAGCACAGAAGAGTCTTTATTCATAAAGGTGCCAATAAGAGTCAAATATTATAAAATTCATAATTTAAAATTCACAATAACCCATTATTATTGCAAATGTTGTTACAGCAACCAAGAAATCTATTTGAAGAGATAAAAAAGACAATTTTATTGAAGATTCTTGTACTGCATAGTTTTAAAATAAAATAAATTTAATTCATAATTCAAAAAATTCTTGAAATGGTGACTTAATTTTGTCTCGATTCGTCCCAACACATTTCTGTTTTGTTGCATTTAAAGAATAATGATTTGGTTTTTGGCTTGTTTTTTGTGTTCTGATCATAGTATTCTATCGTTTGTGAGTACTCAAAGCAATTTATTTAATGTAGGATTCAGTTAATTTGAAGAAAATTGGAAATTAGTCTGTCTGCGTTCGTCCCAACACATTTACTGGTCATCTGCATTCAGCCACCATAAAATATGATTTTCCACATCAAAATTGTCTTTTCTTATTCCCACCCGAAAGTACAATATTTTGGCCATTGTATCCTGATTTATCTTAAATTTAAAAATCATGGTCTGTGTCCCACATGTACTTAGAGAATGAGGACTCAGAAACCAAATTATACTTCACTCTAAGCATCTGGATTTGGGCAACAAAGGAGAAAATGTCTTGCTCAAGGAAATATGGCACATCTAGCTGCCTTGGGTAATCACAAACCTTCAAACTTCCAGTCAGTTAGCTGACACACTACCAGCTGTGATATTTGTTCCCCTACACTCAGAAAAGTCACTTTAACATTTAACTTAACAGCTTTTCATGTTTTGAACACATATTATTGCTTCAATGAAGCAAAAGCATTCAGCACAAATTATTATAATGTTCTGTTAAATAAAATGTGTATGTATACTGGACACATAAACACAGCTGTAACCATGATTCTTACACATTGCTATTTGGATAGCACCGGATAGTTTTCAACCCACAGACCTAAGATATAGGAACAAGAGATAGGTAGATACCCAGGCTAGGTGTGCTACAGACATTGTATTTCCATGTTAGCTATTTGTTTGTGTTGTTATTTTCAGGTATATATATTATTGGTGTGTTTTACTCAAATGCTGTTGCTACGGACACTAGCAGTATTGTCAGAGATTTGGGCAGTTTTGGATTGGAAAAGGTAAGTTTGATATTTATTTTATTTTCTGGATGGTTTGTAATTATATATAACTGTCATATCCTATTGAGGTAAAGTTTCCAGTAATTCCAGTACTGGAACACAAATTTCATCATGTCCTATAATATGAATTAGATTCAGTACCTGACTGTTTTTAGTCTGCGGCATCCGGCCATCAACTTTTTCTTTTGAACGACTTCCTCAGAAGAACTGTAGGACCTAGGGTCATGATGGTCAAAGTTCAAAGGTCAACTTTAAATGGTAGTCGGGGGTCAAATGTCAATTTTGGTTAAAAGCTTGAACAATCTTCTTCTCAAGTTGCATAAGGCCCAGGGTCATGATATTTGGCCAGTAGGTACCTGGGATGTAGTGCTATAAATTTTCCTCATTAAAATTACCTTGACCTACTTTCATAGTCACAGGGGTCAAATATGTTAAAAATTTCAAACAACAATATCCTAAGAACTATTTGAACTAGAGTCATGATACTTAAGTATGTTATGTAGACCAGCAGTGCAAATATATTTCTGAATTACAGTTATGAGGTCAAAGGTCAACTTTAAATGCTAGTCGGGGGTCAAATGTCAACTTTGGTTAAAAGCTTTAACAATCTTCTTCTTAAGTTCAATAAGGCCCAGGTTCAATATATTTGGCCAGTAAGTACCTGGGATGTAGTGCAATAAAGTTTCCTCATTAAAAAGACCTAGACCTGCTTTGAAGGTCACTGGGGGCAAGTATGTTAAAAACCTCAAACAACAATATCCTAAGAACCATTTGGACTAGAGTCATGATACTTGGGTATGTTATGTAGACCAGCCAGTTCAAATATTTTTCTCAATTACAGTAATGAGGTCAAAGGTCAACTTTAAGTGCAAGTCGGAAGTCAAAGGTCAAGATTGGTTAAAAGCTTTAAAGTTAAAATTTCAAGTTTCAAACAACAATATCTTCAGAACCGTTTAAGACATGTTAAAATGTCTTGTGTTCTAGTTACCAAATTTGGTCTCAAGTTACCTATATGTCAGTTGCATGTAACAAAAGAAACAGGTGAGCGATACAGGCCCTATGAAAATAGGGTGAAACGGCGTTTTGACAATATGTTTTTTATAAACTCCAGTTTCAAGGTTAACACCATAACGTCTTCATCATCATGAATGTACGTAATTGTTCATGACAATTTGCTGTTTTTGGCATCCCTTTTTAAAATTTTATAACTGTAGACTAATAGCTATACAGGGTGTTTTTTAAGGATTTTTAGTCATGTTTTTTAGAATTAATAGATTTAGATTATGTATGAACTAAGTAAAGCTTACTGTAAAAGTAAATTTGTATGTATCATGATGTCCTGTTAATTGACAAGCTTATCATGCGTTGTCTTTCCAGATTCTGGTGGAGGGAGAGGATTTGGTGGTATGTCCCATTGGAATTGAGTGTGACACTGTTGCTGAGGAGAACTTTTATTTGTGGACAGACGGACAGACACTGACCATACCAACGGTCAGCATATCACGTGACTGCAGTCTAGACAGTCTCCTTACTATTAGGATCAAATGTCCCATTCCTTTGAGTTTTGAACTTGTTACAAAAGCTGGTAGGTATTTTGTCAGACAGCCATACATGTAGATTATTATATTTCCCATTTGAATCAAAGTGAGACATGTGTAATAGTCCTTATTCTTTTGGCTCTGACTCTCCTGTTTTTCAGTGACATCTAGCCCAGGCTTGTAAATGTTTAACTGGTAGGGATATCTTGATGGAACTAATAAAAATGTCTGCATCACCAGCAGATGATGACAAAAATGACCTGCCATATTGCTTAATAATAGGAGATATATATATAAGAATTATTAATTATGTTACAAAACCATCTGTGTCATGGTTTTTACTAAATTTTGAAGTAGGAGACTGAAATCAATTTGTAAAAGGCACCATACTGGTACAGCCGGCATCCTATATATGTAGTTATATGTGAGGCTGGTACACTGTAGCAGGATGTGACTGCCACTTTTTTTATCAGAAGGTTGTATGGGAAACATGAAACATGCTCAAGTCTAGAGATTCTCAGATTACCAGTATACATTTGGATGATATTTAAAAAGGACACTTTTTTATTCATTTAGAATACAGCCTGAAGTTTGACTTTGTACAATTTTAGTAGATGATGTTATGATTACAATTATACTGAAATATCAGCTGCTCACTGGACACAAAGTGACTGTTGGCTTTCTCCATGATGCAGCATTCATCATCTAGTAATCTTCAACATTTTAAACAACTTCTTAAAATGCAAAAGACTGTGGCCTTGACATTTTTTCCTTTAGGTTTTAGGGTGGCAGCTAGGCTATCAAATGTATTTCAATAATATATCTTCACACTAATTCCAGTGTGCATGGGTCAAATTGTTTTGAAATCTTCTGACTACTTCTCAAGAACCATAGTTCCTAGAGTCATGGCATTTTCCATATATCTCACTGTGGTGAAGGGCTATGTATTGTGTTCTACCAAATGACCTGGTTTTACATTCAGGGTTTGATAACCTTATATTGAAAACCACATGGGTGATCAGTTGTGTCGAAATATTTCAAATTCTTTTAATGCTACATGAGGCCTGAATCAATGACATTTTACATGTAGCTTGCTGAGGTGAGCGCTATCAATTGTGTTCAATATCACTTACCTATACATTCATGGTCACTATCAAATGTCTTAAATGACTTCGCATGAACCATGAGGGATAGTGACTCCTATTTAAGGTCGAAAATCAAATGGGTTGAAAATTGCTGTTCTTCTGAAGAACCACAATGCTTGGTGTACAGATTCTTGACCTGTAGCTTGCTGGAATGCAGGGCAGTTTAATATAATGTCTAATAAATGGTGAAATTTTGTATGACTGTCAGATAATCTGTTAAATTTGCTGAGATTAGCCTTAATTATATTTTGTCAACACCATTAAATAACAGTGAATTTAGTTATTAAACAATAAATTTACTCACACTTCTATAACTTTTAATAAAAAAAACAAATGCCTTATCCTCCCCAATAGGCCAATCATACAATAATACACAATAATGACATTAAACCCTACACACATACAATGTACCTTATTTTCATTATAGGCAAAGACCTGGATGACACTTTACGGCAAATAATGCCATAAAGTGGTCCAGTGTTGTAAACCTAAATGTATCGTGTGACTACAGTGATACAGGCTCCATTGTCTCTCGTTATTTCAGATATATGGAAGGCAAATCTTCAGAAGGAAATACATGAATTGTGCAATGCATCACAGTCCAGGAGTGTGCTATATCATCTTAAAGACAGTGACATCCTGGTGGGATCAGACCAGCTATGTGGTCTGTCCCGAGATTCTTCCTGTTCTGATCTCCACTCCCATATCAAAACTGGGGATGGGTTCGGTGAAGGTGGCAGAAAGTCAAAAAAGGAACAACTGGTAATGGATCGCATCTCATTCTCTGATTGTTGTCATGGCCTGTCATATCTATAGACAATGCATTATAAATTGATATACAACAAACATTCTATCATTAAGCTAAAACGAAAAACATAAGGTCTATATTCATTGTGTATATGTATATGAGAAATTGAGTATAATCTATTTCAGTTTAATCTGATGTGATTGATCATTACCATAATAAGCATACTGGGCATGTGTTGTCAATACATTGCATCATAACAAACAAGGTTTATTTGGTTAAGGCTAAGGATAGATAAAAAAAGTGGTGCAACTTCATCTTTATAATTGAAGCACAACTAGACATTATATTTTAAGACAGTTATAACCATGTATTCTATTATTGTTTCAATTTGCAAAATATTTTGTTTCAAAATCCCTGATGAACATCATATTTTACCTTCAGTAAAGCTGCCTGATTTTCAAAAGAACTTTTACACCAAGAAGTCTCTGTAATTATGGACTTAATTTGAATAGTATATAAATACAGGAGCTACAGTTTATTCAGTCAGTTGCTTTTTGACATTTCTGGTGAAGGAAGAAGCGTTATACTGCAGGGTAAGAACAGTAATAATACTTGTTTACCAGGATATTTATTTATTTCCAGTCTACACTACAGTTCTCCATGTATCACCAGATAAACAAAAAGTCTTCATTTCATGCTGTTCCATCGTGTTGTCCCGTCATAAAACATTCACTAGGTAAGACTTGACTCCATCTCAAACTTTATACAAAGTGATTAAACCAAATCCAAGATTACTTCACTCTGGGAATGAGTTTTTGAGGGTAGATAGGGATCTGCCTGTATATATATATATATGTACAGTTCACAACACTACAACACTCTGGGAATGAGTTGTTGAGGGTATATAAGGATCTGCCTGTATATATATATATATGTACAGTGCACAACACTACAACAGTCTGGGAATGAGTTGTTGAGGGTAGATAGGGATTTGTCTGTATATATATATGTACAGTGCACAACACTACAATAGTCTGGGAATGAGTTGTTGAGGGTAGATAGGGATTTGTCTGTATATATATATGTACTGTGCACACCACTACAACAGTCTGGGAATGAGTTGTTGAGGGTAGATAGGGATTTGTCTGTATATATATATGTACAGTGTACAACACTACACCAGTCTGGGAATGAGTTGTTGAGGGTAGATAGGGATTTGTATGTATATATATATGTACTGTGCACACCACTACAACAGTCTGGTAATGAGTTGTTGAGGGTATATAGGGATCTGCCTGTATATATATATGTACAGTTCACAACACTACAACAGTCTGGAAGTGGGTTGTTGAGGGTATATAGGGATTTGTCTGTATATATATATGTACAGTGTACAACACTACAACAGTCTGGGAATGAGTTGTTAAAGGTATATAGGGATCTGCCTGTATATATATATATATATGTACAGTGCACAACGCTACAACACTATGGAATGAGTTGTTGAGGGTCTATAGGGATCTGCCTGTATATATATATGTACAGTGCATAACACTACAACAGTCTGGAAATGAGTTGTTGAGGGCAGATAGGGATTTGCCTGTATATATATATGTACAGTGTACAACACTACACCAGTCTGGGAATGAGTTGTTGAGGGTAGATAGGGATTTGTCTGTATATATATATATGTACAGTGCACAACACTACAACACTATGGAATGAGTTGTTGAGGGTATATAGGGATCTGCCTGTATATATATATGTACAGTGCACAACACTACAACAGTATGGGAATGAGTTGTTGAGGGTATATAAGGATCTGCCTGTATATATATATATATGTACAGTGCACACCACTACAACAGTCTGGGAATGAGTTGTTGAGGGTAGATAGGGATCTGCCTGTATATATATATGTACAGTGCACAACACTACAACAGTCTGGGAATGAGTTGTTGAGGGTATATAGGGATCTGTCTGTATATATATATGTACAGTGCACAACACTACAACAGTCTGGGAATGAGTTGTTGAGGGTAGATAGGGATCTGCCTGTATATATATATATGTACAGTGCACAACACTACAACAGTCTGTGAATGAGATGTTGAGGGTAGATAGGGATCTGCCTGTATATATATATGTACAGTGCACAACACTACAACAGTCTGTGAATGAGATGTTGAGGGTAGATAGGGATCTGCCTGTATATATATATGTACAGTGCACAACACTACAACAGTCTGTGAATGAGATGTTGAGGGTAGATAGGGATCTGCCTGTATATATATATGTACAGTGCACAACACTACAACAGTCTGTGAATGAGATGTTGAGGGTAGATAGGGATTTGCCTGTATATATATATGTACAGTGCACAACACTACAACAGTCTGTGAATGAGATGTTGAGGGTAGATAGGGATCTGCCTGTATATATATATATGTGTACAGTGCACAAAACTACGACAGTCATCATGTGTTGTTTGATTGTCACAAACCTCCGATATGTCTACACAAACATCAACTCATGTCACTGTTACTACATGTATATTTAAATAGAACTATATTCTTTGTTAATTTCATACAGTATATGTCTACACAAACATCGACTCATGTCACTGTTACTACATGTTTATTTAAATAGAACTATATTCCTTGTTAATTTCATACAGTATCTGTCTACGCAAACATCAACTCATGTCACTGTTACTACATCTATATTCCTTGTTAATTTCATACAGTATATGTCTACACAAACATCAAATCATGTCACTGTTACTACATGTATATTTAAATAGAACTATATTCTTTGTTAATTTCATACAGTATATGTCTACACAAACATCAACTCATGTCACTGTTACTGCATTTACATGTATATTTGAATAGAACTATATTCCTTGTTAATTTCATACAGTATATGTCTACACAAACATCGCATCATGTATGAATTCACCTTTTGAATTTCTTTTGTCAGAAACAAGGTCACTTAGTATAAAAATACAACTTAAGAAACATTACTTCTGATGAAATTCTGTGCTGCCAGCTTCTTTGTTTAATAACCAGGTCAATATCGATCACTCAACTGATTTCATTATAGAACACGGTAACTCTCAAACTTTGGGTATTTCAAAACTGTCTTTTATTATTAACTTTCATGAGAATAATTCAGTAATTTTTGCCAAGTTGTTGGTAAGTTAATATATACAGAAGTTTGTTTGCGACCACTGAACAAATATGATATGTATTTCCAGGCAACTATAAGAGCGTTGAGATGACCCTGCCTGTGGATGCTGTGGCAGTGGTCAGCAGAGACTTACCGGTCACAGATCTACACACAGTTCTCAGTACAGCTGTGTGTCACCAGCTCACAGCCATGGCCGCCTGTATCATAAAGGACACAGTTGTAAGTCAACTATAACCTAGCTGTAGGTTACTTTTAACCCTTTTAAATAGGTCACTTATTGCCTAGTTTTAGGTCACTGTTAACCCTGTAAAGTAGGTCACTCATGGCAAGTCACTCATGGCCTAGTTGTAGGTCACTGATAACCCTTTTAAGTAGGTCATTTATGGCCTAGTTTAGTTGTAGGTCACTGATAACCCTTTTAAGTAAGTCACTAATTGCCTAGTTGTAGGTCACTTATAACCCTTTTAAGTAAGTCAGATTTGCCTAGTTGTAGGTCAACGTTAACCTTTTTAAGAAGGTCACTCATGGCCTAGTTGTAGGTCACTACTAACCCTTTTAAGTAAGTCACCAATTGCCTAGTTGTAGGTCAATGTTAACCTTTTTAAGAAGGTCACTCATGGCCTTGTTGAAGGTCACTACTAACCCTTTTAAGTAAGTCACTAATTGCCTAGTTGTAGGTCACTTATAACCCTTTTAAGTAAGTCAGATTTGCCTAGTTGTAGGTCAACGTTAACCTTTTTAAGAAGGTCACTCATGGCCTAGTTGTAGGTCACTGACAACCCTATTTGAGAAGATCAATGATTATCTAGTTGTAGGTCACTGACAACCCTATTTGAGGAGGTAGGTCTCTGATATAATGAATCATAATTGACCTTGAGTTGTAATGAAATCATATAAAGCGGAAATTAATATGAAAATTACAAAAAAAAATCTGTTTCAGGCAAAAAGTGAGAAGTTCAGTAAACCTGTTCCCTACCACTTCCAGCCAGGTGGTCTACAGGCCATATTCTCAGTTGTGTACTTACAAAATATGACAGAGGAACAGTTAGGTAAGTGATATGTTTAGTATAGTATGGCATAAGTTCAGTTAAGAACCCCACATGCAGTATGTCAGATGAACAGTCAGGTGATATATTAAGTACCAGGACATATACAGGTTCAATAGAATCTGTTGATCATTCCAACTGATGGTAACCACATGTTTAACTTAATAACAATATTTGTAGATATATTTTTTAATTTGATTATGTTTGTATTGTTTACTTATTTATTCTTTACTTGTTGATCAATGACAACCAAGGTTTTCTCCAAAGAAACAAAACTTACATGATTTTCACAAACGTGTACACTTTCCTTATCCTTCTATATGAACTAGGATGCAACAACAATAGCTACTGCTGCCAGTGTTATTGTCACCAGGGCATGAACTAAACTGACCTTTACTTTGGCAGTACAAAGACGGACAGAGGTCCACAGAATGCTGGGTTTGCCAGAAAACCAGCCCTTATTTAGGAGATGCAATGCTGTGATGTTTCATGAGGATCGCTCCAGTTATGGGTATCTGATCAACCCTCATACAGGCATCTCAAGTCAGGGAGGTAAGCATCACAAGTCAGGGAGGTAAGCATCACAAGTCAAGGAGGTAAGGGAGGTAAGCATCACAAGTCAGGGAGGTAAGCATCACAAGTCAATGAGGTAAGAATTACCTGTCAGGGAGGTAAGCATCACAAGTCAGGGATGTAAGCATCACAATTAAGGGAGGTAAGCATCACAAGTCAATGAGGTAAGAATTACCTGTCAGGGAGGTAAACACCACCTGTCAGGGAGGCAAGCACCACCTGTCAGGGAGGTAAGCACAACCTGTCAGGGAGGAAGGCATCAACTGCCAGGGAGGTACTTTAATTTATATCACCTATCAGGGAGGTAAGCACCAACTGTCAGGTAGGCAAGCACCACCTGTCAGGAAGGCAAGCATCACCTGTCAGGGAGGTACTTTAATTAATATCACCTATCAGGGAGGTAAGCACCACCTGTCAGGGAGGCAAGCACCACATGTCAGGGAGGCAAGCATCACCTGTCAGGGAGGTAAGCACCACCTGTCAGGGAGGCAAGCATCACCTGTCAGGAAGGTAAACACCACCTGTCAGGGAGGTAAGCACCACCTGTCAGGAAGGTAGAATCACCTGTCGGGGAGGCAAGCATCACCTGTTAGGGAGGTAAGCATCACCTGTTAGGGAGGTAAACATCACCTGTTAGGGAGGTAAACATCACCTGTTAGTGAGTTATACAGGCATCACCTGTAAGTGAGGTAAGCACCACCTGTCAGTGAGGCAAGCACCACCAGTCATTAAGTTAGGCATCAACTGTCAGGGAGGTAAGCACCACATGTGAGGGAGGCGAGCACCACCTGTCATTGAGGTAGGCATCACCTGTCAGGGAATGTGTATTACCAGTAAAAGAGGTTAGCATTCCATGTCAAGAAGGTTAGCATCACAAGTCAAAGATTAGAAAAGAAAACAAGCAGTAAATGAAGCAGTAAATGACAGGTTTAAAGTGCTGACTAATTCCAGAAACACTGTTGGTAGTATTGAGAGCTTTGGCTCCTTGTTGTCAATTGAGAACCTGTATCTATCAATGAGCTTTGTTACAGTGAAGGGAGGGACACAGTACCTAGTGGATGGTCTCTATAGCTACCACCATTACATGCAGGACAGGTTTGATGACAACAAGTGGGGTTGTGCTTACCGCTCTCTGCAAACTCTCATGTCCTGGTTCAAGCTGCAGGGCTACACAGAAAAACCTGTCGCAAGTCACAAAGAAGTGCAGCAGGTACGTGTGTCAATGGCTACCTTACTAAAGAAGGTAAAAAGCAGTGACATGGGGCCCTGATTTTTTTACGTCGAAACATATCACATTGATTCTAAATGAAGCTAGCTATAGAGACATGACATGATTTTAATTAGAGAGTATTATATAGAGATTTATAATTTGTTAAAGTAGATGACCTGCATTCCTACGTCACATTCAGTCACATATTTTAAAATATATTATTGATTTTGTCTAAAGTTAAAGAAGACTTAGGGTCATCATATTAATCAGTAGTTAGCTGGCAGTAATGGCTATCAAATATGTTCCAATTGATGACATTAGTCTCCATTTAAAATCAAAGGGGTAGAATCCCTTTAAATCTTGTCGGCAGAGGGTCCGGGCTCTGAACAGTAAACACGTAGTTTGATTGTTCTAATATCAAAAATGTTTTGAAAAGAATTGTGTAACATTAAATTTGATGTTTGATATCGCTGAGAGAGGAAGATGAAGTTTATATTGTTGGAGTGAAAACTGTATCCAGGACTGTTCCCTTGATCTCGAGAGAAGCATCTTGTTTCCACTTCACATTTCAGCTAGGAAAAGTAACACTCCTGTTAACAGTGTCATTGATTTTATACTTTTTCAGTTAAATGTAGAAGGAAAATATTAAGTGATAAGTATACAAAATGCAAGTTGACGTTTTAGTCTTTTCACGATTACTTGTCATACAGTAGTAGAATGTGTACACGTTATATTACTAGCATTGAATAGTGTGGTATTTATTTCAGGCTCTTGTTGATGTTGGGGACAAGGATCCCAAATTTGTGGGGTCACGCCAGTGGATCGGGTCAATGGAGGTCAGCTACTGTCTGGACCACCTTTTAGGGGTATGCAACATACATTTACACGAGAACCATCTTATTGCAGAGCCAATTAAACTAATATCCACAGGTTTTATTGACAAATTAAATTACAAAGTACATGTACAAGGTTGTCAGCCTAAGTTGACAAACAGATATATACAAAGTTTTAGGTTGTGTTCTCGAAGTAGAATAAGACCCTAATGTACTGCTGTGTCATTTGTCCAGAGAAATTCAACCTTTTAAAGGCATTTGGCGAAAAATTGAGATAATCCTATAAAAGAATTGGAAAGAAAAAGGGACCTTGAAATATGTTGGCAGTAAGTGAGGAAGTAAATGAAACAATGGGCATTATATTGAGGTTTTAGTGTAGGCGTTCAGAGAAACATTTTACAGATTTGAATGAGTTCTAGACATTTTACAAACAGGATTATTTTCCTGCTTCCAATTAACATTATTTTTAGCTTCTTTGTATTTTACAGCTAGATGCAATAATGATCAAGTCCCTATTTAACATTTCCTTATTGTTTCACTTTCTGTTTTCAGGTAACTTCAAAGATTATGTTTGTCAGTACTGGTGCAGAGCTGACAACTAAAGGGAGAGAACTGGCTCTCCACTTTCAGACACAAGGGACTCCAATCATGATAGGTAAATTTAACTTTAACTGAATAATTTAACTGCCATATCCAAAATACTAATTTTTTAAATGTGGCTTTTGTGAAAGACAGAACACTGTGGGATCTATTGACATTCTGCCTTGTCAGAGTTTGCTGCAAATCATGGCAAGTATTTTTTTCGTACATTTAATTGAAACACATGTAAAATAGCCTATCTGACCCTGTTTTAACCTGTTGTAGGTGGTGGTGTATTGGCTCATACCATCCTAGGGGTGGATTTCAATGACGTGACTGGAGACCTGAAATTCCTCATCCTTGATCCTCATTATACTGGTGCTGAAGATCTGAAAGTCATTCTGGATAAAGTATGTAAATCTTCTTAATTTTGCTGAGCTATTGACTTTGTGCATTTGTGTATTTGTGTCATGTCTTCTAAGAAAAAAATTGTTTAGATGCATAGAAATACAAATTATGCTTTCAAATATGTGTGTTATCATTTTCATAAAATGATTCGGGGAAGTAACAGTTGTTACACTTAACACTTTGCTGTGAACAGTGTACATGTTTTAGTGGTCGATGTGTAGGACAAGGTCCATCCCACTTCTGCCTGGTCTTTAGTGAGATCTGTAGTACAGTACTAGTAGCAGTGGAATTTAAATATCACATGTGTGCTGAAGGAGTTTTAGAAAGTCAGCAAAACTTATAATGAAGCATCTCCTACTTAAATCAAGTAGATGGCACTAATTAAATACATAATGCCAATGTTTGTGGGTGTTTTGTTGTACTCTTTTGAACTATGTCATGGATAAAAAAAAAAAAACATGAAGAAGCTGCTTACTTTAAGAAACAATGATACACTAGGTTTTGTAATTATGATTTTAGTAAAACATAAGTTATAATATACATCATGAGACTTGGATCATTTCTGCAAAACAAAATTTGTTGTAGTGGCAATTCCTTGATGTGATTCAATTGGAATTGATATAACCCAAATATATATATATTCTAATTCAGTGAGTTCATAGTAAACCTATTTTTCTGTTGAAGTACACTTAATTTAAGTTTTATAAGAAGTCTTAGTACTCTTACTCTCATAAGAGCGCTATATTTATGGTACTAGTGATGTATCTGTACACGTTTTCCATTTCCCAGGGATGGTGTGGCTGGAAAGGACCGGACTTCTGGGATCAGCACGCCCATTACAACCTGTGTATGCCCCAAAGGCCGTTAGCCATCTGACGATGATATCACATGACAACCCTGGTTATAAATACTCACCAGATAGGTGCAGCTTACTTCCTTTCTGAGGAAGTTATTTCTGTGGGACTTAAGGGAAGCAAAACACTTGTTTATACTTTAATTTATCTTCCAATAAAATGTTGAATTTTGTTCTCTGATTTGAATCTTTCCAATTTTTCTGTTTCTTGAAATCATCATTCCTACCTGAACTTTTTTTAAATTTTGTTAAATAAGAAGTCTGTGTACAAGATGTCATGAATCCCTGGAAATGTGGAAATTTTAAGTTGATCGCAGTGTGGTAGTTTTCACTTTGGCAATGGTTCTTAAAACAATATTTATCACGTAAATATTATCATGCTAACTTACTGGATGCAAGTTTTTCAACACTGAATCAATTTCCACTTTTACAGTAGTTCATAATTAACACCACAGTATAATCACCTCCAGCTCTATGTCAGATTAAATTTGGTGGTCATTGGTCAAGATTAAAAGGTCGAAGGCCACACTTTTCCACTTTCTGGGGGTAGGGAGTTTTACACAAGTGAACTCCTGTTTTTTTGTTTTTATTTGATAAACTCCTTTGTGCAAAATCTGCTCAACTAGTATATTTATCAAGAGAGAGAAAAATCACTCCAAATAAGTATTTAAATAAATTTATTTCATTTTGCACTTTGACAATGATCACACTAGACAATGTGTTGATACAATATGATTAGTTTGAGTGGATTGTTATCAATAACATGTCCAATAATACATGCAATTACTATACAAATACATAGTAATATCCGGACAGTGGAAGCCTAATCAGTTCACACTCTCAGATCACAGAACCATTACCTATAATGTTCTGCCTATATAAGCTTAATGTATGTCATACAGACATGCTACTTATAGGACAGTAGGAACATCATACCCCGTCATCAGTAGAATCCAGGATAACGAGCATGCCCATTGATAAACTGTAACCTAGGCTCTTATCTGTATAACATACATTTATTATACTGATCCGTATAGGACTTTCAAATATAAATGTCTGGTATTTAGAATAGAGGTGGACTTAAACTTCACAGGCTTAGAACTTGTCGGCAGTGACTTGTTTACATTTGATAATATGATGTAGTACACTTGTCATACTGTTTACAATTCTGCCTTTGCATATTGCAGAGTTACCTTCTCTTGTGAGCAGGTATTGATTGTGATGTCATTGGTGTGCGAGAAAATTACGTTGTTTTCTCAAAAATTGATGATGTTACTCTCACAAACTAATGACATAACAATCAATACCTACTCACAAGAGCAGATAACTGCTATACGAAAAGACGGAATATATGACAAGACAACAAGTATTAGCAAAAGCTACTTTCTGTTATAAACAGAGATGTCTGTACATCCACACATTGGCTATACATACCACTACATTTACATGACGTGCAACGGCAGTCACCCGATCAGGAAGGAAGATGTTTCTTTACACATATATCACCTTTGTTCTTTGATTTTCCTGTGTAGATAACGGTAACTTAACAAAGAAAATTACAATGCTGACAATAATAAAGAAAAGATCCAGTGAATAAAATACTGTTTAGAAATGTCTTGATATATCATTGTCTGATGTCTACTGTGAACATACATATGCTATTCTCAATATCTCTTTCAAATACAAAATGTGGAGATTTCACACAGAATAACAGAATCTACAAACTGCTTTAAAATCATGCAGATGCATTTTTTTAACAAAATGTCAACTAGACAAATGCAGTGTAAATATATGATAAAATACAGTGATCAAGATGAAAAATTGGAGAACAAATGTTTCTACTAGACAAATCTATGCATGACAGTCAAGAAAATTGGATGCATTTCATTGTTTTTGACAAGCTATGCAAATTATTTTCGTTTATCTATTGTTCTTCTGACAGAACTATGTGAAGGCTGGTGCTGCTAAATGACTTACATTTACAATAGCGCTTCCCGTGTAAACACATGTCTATCAAGTTATACAGTAGTGAAAACACTGATAAATAAACACAAAAAAAGCATCTCTCTTGCACCGATTTAATTCAAATAACCAAAATCATGTTATACTAAAGTTATTGTTATATATCTCAAGATTAAAACAAAAACAAGGATTTTCACAATCCAACACTTTAAGTGCACCTAGCACAAAAATTGGCCAGCCTCTTTCTACAATAACATCAAAAAGAAGGAACTTCCCAGTCTAAAAATCTAGCAATGAACAAGAGTGAAAATGTAAGAAAACACTGTACATCAATGCTCATAGCTTTTGTAACATGTCATGTTGCCAAGGCCCAACAGCTCAATCAAATGATCTTACGTTTTGGGACTCTTGCAATAATGCAATCATGACCACCCGAGACCGAGATTCAGAAATAGGAAACCGGTATGCTGTAGTGACACAATGAGGAAATAGTCAAAATGGATTGTCTTTTTCCATGTAAAACTGGGGAGAAAAAACAAAATTATCAATCTGTCATTTATTACAGGTAGAAATGTAATGATATCTCGTATTAATTATAAATTGGCTGCATTCTTGGAAAATTACTTCAGCACAAAAAAAAACATGAAACTGAATTATTTCTAAAATGAAATTTAACCATACATTCTCTTACAAAGAGGTTTCTCTTCAAATCCACACCAGATGCTACGGGTAATTAAAAAAAAAACATTAATCAAAATCATGATTTTATTACATGTATTACAAATTGACATACATGTGCTCCTTTTAGATTTCAATCTGCAACCAATTTGTTGAAATATGTGTTAATACATCAATACAGGTAGATTATATCAAATTGTAGATATTGGACATCCAAGCACAATGCCAGAGTCCGATGTTCAGTACATACATCAGTTGGCATTGGACATGTATACAATCAAATACAGATAAGTAATAGCAGCGTATGCAACACTTAAATTTAGGGCTGCAACAATATACCAAATTGTATTGTATCACGATACTTTCTTGTGTTTCGTACCAAATTGTTTTGTTTTCCTGTATCGTGATAGACTAACAGTACATAAATTATCAATAATTTTTATCAAACTCCTAAAAAGTGAACTTATATTTTTTTAATCCTTCAGTAAAGATGTGGTCCACTGTGCAGTCATACCCAAAAGTACTAGAAATTATACAAAAATATATTTCAATAGTACATGTATTTACTATTTTAGTCTTTGACAAAATTCTGCACGCAATCATTATGAAGTTGACCTTTAAGGAGATATTTGTATTGTGATAAAAATCGTATTGAAAGCATCACACCGCGATTTGTATCATATCATGAGGAATGCATTTCGTTGCAGCCCTATTAAATATTTTGCTTGTTGTACAGACTCCAGATTAAAACACAATGTGCAAGAAGGCTTAAAACAAATGCAGGTTCTGTTTGAACAACAAAATGAGCCCTGTAGTGGATTTTCACTAATTTATATAGTAACAAGCCATTCTTAATTAGGTCAACAATCAATCCATTGAAATAATTTCTCATCAACTTTGACTTTGGTTGACAAGCTAAGAAAGTTGGTAAATCTAGCATAACTAGACATATACTTACTTAAATATAATAACACACCTTACTTCCGATACCTATACACTGTTCATCACAATTAAAGCACACTTTTCATCACGCAGCATTTTCAAATTTAAGCAATATTATTTATGCTTCCACTTTTGGAAGTCCTCTTACTAATATATTTGGTAAATCTTATGCAAAAGGTAAAGAAATTGCCACAGAAACATTTCCCAACCATTAACTATAATTTTGCAACAATATTCAAGCTTCCTGAAACTCGAACAAATCTTAACAATGAATTTCACAAAACAATTTGAAATGACAAGAACATGTACATCACAAAATGGCAAAGGTACAAGTGAAATGAAAATGATGAGAAAGGTGATGACGATGAAGGTGTTTAATCCCCCAGATAAATCCAACTTTCCTCGACCACTGCTTTAACTCTCTTTTCATATTCACGACGGTTTTCCCGATACAGTTGTGCCGCGACATTATTTGCAGGACTGTTAGGATTGGGTTCATCTAACAAAGACTGAAAGGAACAGAAATAAAGGTAATTTTTCCCCTTGGTAAGATTTGTTATCGCATTCTCTTACTTTTTCGTCGATCCAAATCGATGCAACATTATCAAAGTCAAAGATTGTAGAGTATATAAACTTGAAGGTTTTTACTTTCAGGTTCTAATTTCAGGTTCTAATTTCAGAGAGTGTTATTTTTTTTTCAATTGGTCATTTTCTTGTAGATTATACTTGATAAACTTGTGTGATGCAAATTTGTATCAAAACATTTTACAATACATCTGTATTTTTATCAGATTCTGTTAAAGTCAATATACTGGATCTTAAATTTCAGAAAGTTTATTCCAGAGAATAAGTCAATTTTAATAATTCAAGTTTGAAGTCTTTATATCTGTAAATTTGGTATAATATTTCAGGATGATTACAGTATTTGTATCTAAACTTTCGACAGAGAAAATCATCTTTCAGAGTTGTACACTATGGAATCGTGTAAACTGTATGCATTATCACAGGTTCTTTGTTTTGGCAATTCCATGACATGAATGTAAATGTAATACATAAAATTCATCACGGAATGACAATTTTTCCATCAAAACTCTTGTACGACATCTATATACTAATGTTGCATGGTAAATACATGATCAATTTTTCAAACAAATGGAAAAAACAACACAAAAACAAGACAATGAAAAAAGTTAAGCAGATAAAACAATAAATAAAATAACTGTAAAAAGAAAACTACATATCCATATTATATGTAAGTATTAAGTTTACTGCGATATTGATATTATACAAACGATCTCCTCAACAATATTTAATGCAGTGCAAGGAAATATCACCAATCTGTAATATATTGTTTAATCTATAAGACATGCTAATTTCTTTTTCAAAAACATTAACATGTGCACATATTATTCAAATGAAAAATCTTAACTGTCAGCAAAAAACTGTCCTTCCTTCAAACCAACAGTTCAAGTTGCTCAAAAACCACTTTCAACTTCAAAAAAGGAGGGGGGAAAAGGCCTCCGAAATCGGCATGATGATTCTCAAAGTTGAGAACATGCTTGTAAGTTGCACAAATAAAGTTTTTGTTTATATTTTTCATGAAATGCTATGATTTCTTATCAGGTTCCTCCTCATCTTCACTATCGGACGTCCAACTTTCTTGAACTATAGATTGAACTTTTTTCTCATATTCCCGACGATTTTCTCGATACAACTGTGCAGCCTCATTGTTTGCAGGGCTATTAGGATTGGGATCATGTAGTAAAGACTAAAATGCAAAAGAAATGACTGTTATTGTTTCGGGTGTTGCCTTAATGGCTAAACCATTACGCGATAAAACATTCTTCACACATACTTTTTTATCAACGCAATTTGCCAAAACTAACATCGCATTATACCTGAATGCATAACTAATTGTACATATAGTTTGTATTTCAATTATTTTTTTACATAATTCTTTTTAATAATAAAAACATAACATTCATGGGTAATTTAATTTTAAAAAACTGAAATAATTAGCAGCCAGTCAAACAAACTAGCTTTTGTATTAGGTATAGATTCTTTATATACAGGAGTTTATATATATGAAGTGTTGTAAAGAAATAATTTTAGGATACAAGGTTCAATTTGTCAGGTTATAGTTTATGATATAGGTTTTATAAGTACTGTAACAAGTTAGTGACAGTATTTGATAGTTTTTCTTCAACACAAAAAACTGACTCTGAAAAATTGTACGTTTTTTGGGAAACATATTATATATAAATGTAAATAAGCTTTGAAGTGGGCTGGGGGTGTGAACTAAAACATATACATTTGTATATATATCTCCTCTCAATAGTCAATGTTGATATTTGATTGGCATCTTCAATTTAAGTAACCTCTGACCTACTTCTAGTTTCATAAAGATATCATTTATGGTTTATAAAAGTTACAGCCAAAACAAGCTTCTATATAAAGAAGAACTGGTTCACGCTAATAGTAAAACCTTGTTATACCGCCACCTTCTGTCCTCTGTGATTTTAGCGGTATAACAAGTTTAGCAGTATCTGGTCAGTCGGCAGTCACATGTAACAATACAATGTACATGTATGTTACATTCCTGTCACCGGATATACTCAACTCAAATTGGCAGTATTTACCGAGGTCAAAATAGTGTCATTTTAAGCATTTGTTGTGGGAATATGATGGAGGATGGCCGTATGCGGGTTTGGCATTACAACGTGTGCATAAACGTTGGGGGGAAATCCGTTCTGAGTAAATTAATGGCGATATGTTGGTTAGGCGGCTAAACGGGTGGCTTTACACAGGGTTTTACTGTATATTAATTATTAATCATTATAAATGTAACACTGGTGTTTAATATATATTCTGCTCGCAGCAGGTTTCAAGCAAAAAAAACAATATATATCACAAAATCCATTTTTGGAGCGTACAAATTCAACAGTCTTTGGCTCAAAGCTGGGTTTATACGTATGTTTGAAGACAAGTTTTATAGTAAATTAGTTTATGTATTGAAGTCTGAAAATTTGACAAATTACACTGTTGTTATTTTCCATTCTATCACTACCGGGGTATAACTTCTTAGGATAAAAAAAGTTTAGGATTAACATACTGGTACACAAATACATGATTCAACAGTAGCTGTATTTTAATAACGTCTTATATCTGGTGATAGAAATCCATTACGACAAATTTTAATAACGTCTTATATCTGGTGATAGAAATCCATTACGACAAGTTACTGCCATGTTAGATTTCAATCATATGTTTCTGATATTACAATGAACGTAACAGGAACATTAATTGAACATAACAGTAACAACCTTTAAATTATAGTTAACTGTCAAGTGACTGCTAGAAGATCCCCTAAAACTTTAACAGATGACTTACCTGTATAGAGGTTAATATGGCAGAGGCATCATATGTTGGACTCCATCTATTTTGTAGAATATCTAAACATATACTGCCATCTGCATAGACTGAAACAGATTTTAACGAACCATACAGTATTTTGACATGGACAATACATCAAAGTTGTGATACTGTATACATGCAATGTATGACAATAACTCAAAAGTTAATTTTAATTATTGCTAATACTTCACTACATTAGAGCCTTCCCCAAAAACCTGTTTGATAAACCTTGTCTTGTCTACTTTAGGCTATAAGCCAATTAATTGTTCTTAAGTTATTAAGTTGAAATATGCTATAAAATGTATTATTTTGTCGTCAAGATATCCATTTTTTTCTTGCTTACCATTTGGGTGAAACATTTTTGATACAAATCGTACTGTTGGTGGTTTATTAGGATATTCCTCTGTGAATTCTACAGTTAATTTAAAGGTTCCATCTTCAAAAGGTGTATCATGAGGCCTGAAATAGTGAAAATAAATATATACATTAAACATTTTTACACCAAATACACCAGTACAGCACAAATTATGATGCGAAATGTTTATAATGATCATATACAATCATGTATATATCCAGTCATATATTCTGACCATCCAACTTTCCTAGAATCTTCTGCAGATCAGATTCAAGAGCTGCATATTCTAAAAGGAAGTATATATCTACATTAACCCTTTCACCCCTATGTAACTTTAGTAGACTCTACCATGCATGATCTGGATGAGTCCATTATGGTCTACAGTGGTGAAAGGGTTAATATTGTAAGACTCTAATAGACATATTCATAAATTTTGAATATTATATATCTCATGTCAAAATTTTCCCAATCTTTCAATACAATTTGTTTATAAATGAATTTAACCATTGTTTATCACTTAATCGCATATCAATTTTTTATTGACATACATATTTGTACTGCTGGATTTTCTGGATTTTACTATTTTCACTTTCATTTCAGTATACACATACATACAGAACCATTCAGGATAATGTATATCTAGCTACATGCCAACTTTTGGAAATTTCCAATGGGGAGTTTATGCATGCTCAGAACTAACACCACAAAGTAAATGTGTTACACCATAAGAAAAATAACACTTTGAAATGGCATCTTTCGAGCTGTTCTTTCAGGTGAAATAATTAGATCTAACAAAATCGGAAAAGTTTAGCAAATTCACTGGTTGAAATTCTTAATTTTAGGGTCCATATTGGGACTCACCCTCTAAATTAGGGAGAGCTGGCAAGTATGATAATGGCTTGGTATACAATATGTATATGGTCATTTTTGGTGAATTACTGAACGTTGATTATGAAAACAAACCAGAACATAGTTTGAAGAGTCTGAATCATTAATGAATAATGAAAAAGGATATTTACAATATATATAATCTGTCAAAATTGAACTGTTGTAACATCATCATATGGTATATCACATTTTCTGATCTAGTTAAAATATATGTTGTTCCTTCTTCAATCTACCAGGAATTAACTTGAAATATGTTTGTGCACAGGTGATTTTCTCATTTGTTATAAAAGAAGGGGAAAGTAAAAAAAAGGTTATACATGTTTGTCTAACTTAGAAGTTTCATACATCACCTGTTGTTACTCTTTTTTTATTACTGTATTCATTGTTTACAATTGAAGAATTCGACGGAGATCCATTTTCAATCCAAAACAGTCTAGTTATACAATGGGGCAAACCGACCAGGAACGAATAGTATATCATATGATCACTAATGGCACGTATGTATGATGTCACAATTGATAATATAAACAATGTATACGAAAAATAATAGCAGTGCTTCATGTGTCGACATAGCGGTCACGGAGATTAAACAGGGATTACCGTCGTACCGAAACATACTGTACCTCGATGGAAATCCCTGTACACATGCTACATGATACAGAATACAAAACCAACATTGTCAGTTTTAACTAGTGAGCTAAATTTTGAATCTCAATCATTCATGTGACCAAGCATTGATAATGTATTATCAACTTGTATATATGGACAAATGGTTGTAATAACGTATTGAACGAAAGCCAAATAAACACAAAGCATTGGAACGTTCAAACAGCTTGTTATGAAGAATCTGAACTTACCCAAATATAACAGCATTCCATAACATAATGTTATTATCTGTTGGTGCACCACTTACGCCAGCAGGTGGGTCTTCCTGTAATCTGCAATATCGAACCATAACGATAATATATACGACATGCGTGATACTAATGCGTGTCACATTTTAAGTAGTATGAGGAGTATCAAAACATTTACAAAGTAGCCATTTTGGATATCATCTGTTCCAGTACGAGTAGAAATACAGTAAAATATATGCCCATACCTTTTGAAATCCCGCATGAGGCGTCTCCTTGCTGGTGTTGACATTTCTGATTTAAAAAAATAGAGAAAATACAATCACAGATTCCTCCCAATCAAAGTACTTTTCAACAACAAAGTGGTGAATGTTTATTATGTGACTATGACCTCTCCATCTGTGACGTTTACATCCGGGGTTCTACGTAATTCGGAATACCACCTTATCGGAGTTCCTCTAGACAGGCCATTATGGTAGTGTATTTGATATGATGAAATCTAGGAAAAGGGGAAAATTCATTAGGGGGGATTCATGCATGGTCTATAAATAAGAGTGACGGATCCTAACGTTTCGGGAGAAGATTCTAGATCATACCAGTTAGAGATATATGAAAATTCGATTAGATTAATCATAAATGCTATATAAACCTCAGTGTTACGCGTTAACTAAAGTGATCTACTTTTCATTTAACTGACTGTACGAACGTATCTTTTCTAAATTAAAATTGATACACAAATTTAATCATAGTTTTACCAGAGACGTATATAACATGGCTTTATACGTGTCTGGTTTTACGGAATATTACTTGCCTTTCTCAACATATGCTCATTAACTATAAAAAATACACAAAGAAAATAGACCGTGGTCAAAGTGCTGTCAATCAGAGACGTATATAACACGTGTTATATGTTATATACGTCTCTGATTCAATTTAATAATAATAATTAATAATTGGAGGTTCTTATATACCGCTTTATCACAAACAAGTTTGTAGGTCGTCTCAAAGCGGTTCACAAATTATTATCCGTGTTTATAGGGCCTTTGCAACCAGCCAGTATATTTCTCAACTCCCTGGGGAGCATACAGCAGGAGCTGCCATTTCGGCGCTAACGGCTAGCATTCAACAATTCTAGCACTGCCCAACCACGTACTAATACAACACATTGCCGTGCCGTGCCGCGAACCACAGGTGCTCGGGTTCTGGAATATATGTGATATAATCGCACCCACTAGATATCGCACCCCCTTATACTAATAACTAGATATCGCACCCCCTTATACTAATAAATGACTTATTAGTATAAGGGGGTGCGATATCTAGTGGGTGCGATTATATCACATATATTCCAGAACCCGAGCACCTGTGGCGCGAACCCGCAACCCTTCGTTCACGAGCCCGGCGTCCTACCACTGGAATATGATATGATCGAGTTGCGTGTTCCCTTAGTAGGTACCCTCGTCCTTTAATTAGATCTACGAAGTCCAAATGAAGTGAACCTGATCAACTCAGCTAGTCTAAATGCCCAATAAACACTCAAAACTGAAAGACAAATTTAAGCATCTAAATTGTTTAATTTTTTGAAAAATCTTTATAATAACACGGAATTAGATCCAAGTCCGTGATGATAATTATAACTACAAATAAGAATTTTAAAAAATGTGTTTCATTTTGAATACCACATGAATTAGACATCTCCTTCTTGCCTTTTCGTTTCTATCGTATATGTTTAATTTTTTTATTTTTTTTTATTAGATTCTTGTAAATACTTGCCATTAAAAGTTGACACGAGTATTTTCTAAATCATTAGTGCTTGGGCGGAACCTGGACATTATCGTATACATAATTGCAAGGGAGTTGGATTCAATAAAAAAGACAGTTGTAGTAGTTGGACACTTCACATCTTTCAGCGGCTGACCCAGGGGTGTTGCCCTAGTTGCCCGGGCAACAATAATAATAATATTTATTCAGGTAAAAGGCATAATAGTTTGAAGATTGTTTACCTATTATATAGTAACATACACCCCGACTGAGCTGTATTTGGAAAAAGTTCTGATTCGGTGTTGGTCATATCAACTCTGTCCACCTTTATGAACTCTCTCCCTTACAGAGCCAGAAATAGTATATAATTGATTATATGTAGGTATATGTACTGGTATATAACTTAAACTAATAAAAATCTGACACAACATAAAACACCCTTTTTCTGTGTCCAAAAATAATCTGGACTTAGGTTTTTGAATATTTTCCTCTTTTTCATATGGGATTTTCATCTAATATCAACCATCCTGTGAACTATGATTTTCTATGGCAAGCAGCAGTTTGAATATCTATATATGCTTAAAGGTGCAGTTGCCCAAACAAGGAGTCCACTACTTAAACTCTAAAAATAGGGGGTTAATCCTCTTTTGTTTATATATTAGTAGGGTCTCCAGTCAGGTCAGTGGTGAAGGCTCACCGGACTGTCTGCCTAATTGTATTGTTCTAATGTCACGGTGTGGTGATCACGCTGTCCACTGATGAGAGAGGATAAAACCATCTGTTGGAATAAGGTATAAATATGTTAATTGTTATCTCAAAGGTAGAGTCCATTTCATGATAGATAAACCTGTATTTTCACCTGTGGTTTCATGTACACATGATCACCAGGAGTGTTAAAAAATGTAAATTTCAAAAATTTCAAAGACAATAAAGCATCCACCTTAGCATCACGTTATCAGGTGAAAAACAACCAATGTTAGCATAAAAGCCTGGCATGTATATATATATCCTTTTTAACAGGTGTTGCCCTTGTACATATGCATGCATACAAATTCACAATAAAAGATAGTCAAATCATAATTCATATTTATGACAAAATAAATTAATATTCAATTGCCAAAATGCTCGCCTAAACTACATGCACATGAAAGGCATGACACAAACATCAACATTTTAACCAAAAACCTACATTTTTACCATTGCGTCGCACGCATGGAATATCAGAGAAAGTGTTTTTCTCCTGCCCACACAACTCCAACAATCCAGGTGGAGTATAAAATGGTCTGGGGTGGATGTTGCGGTATCTGTGATGTAAAAAAAATACACCGACATGACAAATATAATTTATTAGGTTTTTTTTAGTCTTTTTCTGAGTTTAAAATTTTGGGCAACACCCAAAATTAATTCCTGGGTCCCCCCTGTCTTTAGTTGGGTTGCGCAATACTGGGGAGAAATACAATGTCTTACTACGCTCAGGGACAGTATATACGTCCCTGCTACGCTCTACAATGCTTAATAAACATTTAATAGGAATTTGATTTAAGTTACTGATCTCACTGAACATGCATATATTACGGTGAAAAATATATGTAAGATTTGGTGGAATTATAATGCTAAATTGCTCTCTCAAATTGGAAACACCCAAAATTTCGCCTGAGGGCAAGTGTATGGTTGGAGTTGCCCTAGACCCCTAACAACAAATTGGTCAAAACGACATCCAGGACGGATAATGACGTCACGTTACCAATATCTTTGACCAGTGGATATAAAACAGCCGACGGATTCCCGCCATGAAGATGTTCTGGCTATTGGCATTCATATACTACATGTAGCTCCTCCTAGATGTCAAGGCGATACCTTGTATAGGCTGGTTCGGGGAGCAGATAGCATTGCCGTCGAAGGACTATTGTTCAATTTTGTTCATGCTTCTATAGTTGGTGGTCGTAACTGTGGATCTGTGTAATTTTTCATATTTGTACTTCTCGGTCAAAGAGAAACTGCTCATGTCTTCGTATTAATGACGGTTTTTCTTTTCTTGGCGTCTTTTGCAGTTTTTGTTCCGACACGGATATATGATTGCTATACCTCACGGATCCTGTCCATGCACTGTTATATGTTATAATGCCATAAAAGTAGGCCTACACTTGCACATATTAGATTTTAATCCAACGAAGGCATGGATTTTATTACCAAAAGTCTAATCCTTCATATCCCGAAACACTAGATTTGTAGTAAACGATCATTAAACAGTGCGTGACCTTTGCATTTGTCATATGATGACTTTAGAAGATTTATACGTATCTTTCTGTCTAGCTGTGTACGCCAATGGAGCATGTGTCTGACCACGGACTAAGACATAGAAGTTCACGCAAAAACACTACATTTTAAAACACATGGACGACAGGCGGATATCTTGAATTATTAGAGTTAAAGTTTGTTAGCCCTACTTCTCAGAAAGCGCTGAAGGGATCTTTCTCAAATGTCACATAAACATTTCCCATGGTCCTTAGTTATGCCACGGACTTAGATAACTAATCTAATTTCGTGGTTATGCATATTTTAATTTCAAGACTGATCGGAAAACCAAGATCGCCGACAGGCAGTCCTCTTGAAGTTTAAGATCGAGTTAAAGATTTTCAGCACTATTTCTCAGAAAGTATTAGAGATATTTTTCAAATTTACACGAAGGTTTCCAATGGTCCATACTTATGCATGTTGGTTTTAGGGACTGCTTTGGAAAAACAGGATGGCCACCAGACAGCCATCTTGAATTTTTGCAGTTCAATTTTCCTCTTGGTCCCATTGTTAGGTAGCAGTGTACAGTAGCGTACGGTGGCCACGGGTGATATTTTTATACCATGAATAACCCCTGTAATATAGCATGTATTAAAATTTAAAAAAAAACAGCACTCAAATTGGCATATACATGATGAAGTGGACTATGTGGGCTTCATAATTTAAAAAAAAAATCGAATTTGGTTTGAGACTAAAGTTTTGGGCATTTACAAATCTGTGTCTACACAACAAAAGCTAGCTTTTCATGTAGTTTATTTTTGTACTCAGCACATGTGTAAATATTGTGAAAAATCCACCGGTATGACCTTTGCTAAAACGTGAGTATTTCTGTTACCGAGTAGGCGGTATTTAACTTCAGATGGGTTTTAAGGGGAAAAAAACTACTTGCGGGGGTCAAATTTTGGGTTAAAATCTTGTTATTTTGCATATTTTGGTGGGGTTTTTTATGTGTTAACCATGGTTTTCACAAGTCCCAAATCTGGGGAAAATAGTTTTTGCAGATTGAAATTCACTATCCATGTTTATCTGAGACATGCCCTTTATTTTTAGGGTCAAGCCATTTCTACTGTACACTGCTACCCTAATTAGCATCCTCGATATCCAGACGTTACGCTCATTTACGCTTTCTACAGAGAGCGTAAGTGAGCGTAACCCCTTGATATCGAAAATGCCTTGTTAGAAATATCCATGGCCCTGGTCAGAATTCATCCGTCACTGACAGAATTTTTTATCATGCAAGAATTGCATATTTTTATTTTTAGATAACATGTATAAAGGAACATGCAATTTTTATACAATAACATTTGTCTTTGAGGCAAATAACATAATATTGTGGCATTACAAGGTTTAAGTCAGTGTTCAAGATTCATATTTCCAACATGGGAATGGGTAATAGTACATGTAAAGGAAAAGGCGAGTAAAAGAGGTCAACTATCAGCTTTTGTAGATCTAATACATATTCTTTGATGGAGGGCGCCAAGATCTTACTAGAATCTCTTTTCCTTTATTGTTTCACTCCTCTTGTTCAGATCATATCCGGTGACGAACTCGTTATTGGTTTTGGTGACGTACTCGCGATCGTTATTGGTTTTGGTGACGCACTTCTTACTGGTTTTGGTGACATACTAGTAATTGGTTTTGGTGACGTACGTACTCGTTATTGGTTTTGGTGACATACTAGTAATTGGTTTGGGTGACATACTTGTTATTGGTTTTGGTGACGTACGTACTCGTTATTGGTTTTGGTGACATACTAGTAATTGGTTTTGGTGACGTACTTGTTATTGGTTTTGGTGACGTACTCCTAATTGGTTTTGGTGACGTACGTACTTGTTATTGGTTTTTGTGACGTACTTGTTATTGGTTTTGGTGACGTACTCGTAATTGGTTTTGGTGACGTACTTGTTATTAATTTTGGTGACGTACTTGTTATTGGTTTTGGTGACGAACTCGTTATTGGTTTTGGTGACATACTTCTTACTGGTTTTGGTGACATACTAGTAATTGGTTTTGGTGACGTTCTTGTTATTGGTTTTGGTGACATACTAGTAATTGGTTTTGGTAACTTACTTGTTATTGGTTTTTGTGACGTACTTGTTATTGGTTTTGGTGACATACTTCTTACTGATTTTGGTGACACACTTCTTACTGGTTTTGGTGACATACTAGTAATTGGTTTTGGTGACGTTCTTGTTATTGGTTTTGGTGACATACTAGTAATTGGTTTTGGTAACTTACTTGTTATTGGTTTTTGTGACGTACTTGTTATTGGTTTTGGTGACATACTTCTTACTGATTTTGGTGACACACTTCTTACTGGTTTTGGTGACATACTAGTAATTGGTTTTGGTGACGTTCTTGTTATTGGTTTTGGTGACATACTAGTAATTGGTTTTGGTAACTTACTTGTTATTGGTTTTTGTGACGTACTTGTTATTGGTTTTGGTGACATACTTCTTACTGATTTTGGTGACACACTTCTTACTGGTTTTGGTGACATACTAGTAATTGGTTTTGGTGACGTTCTTGTTATTGGTTTTGGTGACATACTAGTAATTGGTTTTGGTAACTTACTTGTTATTGGTTTTGGTGACGTACTTGTTATTGGTTTTGGTGACGTACTCGTTATTGGTTTTGGTGACGTACTGCTTATTGGTTTTTGTGACGTACTTGTTATTGGTTTTGGTGACATACTTCTTACTGATTTTGGGGACACACTTCTTACTGGTTTTGGTGACATACTAGTAATTGGTTTTGGTAACTTACTTGTTATTTGTTTTGGTGACGTACTTGTTATTGGTTTTGGCGACGTACTCGTTATTGGTTTTGGTGACGTACTCGTTATTGGTTTTGGTGACGTACTCGTTATTGGTTTTGATGACATACTAGTAATTGGTTTTGGTGACGTACTTGTTATTGGTCTTGGTGACGTACTCGTTATTGGTTTTGGTGACGTACTTATTATTGGTTTTGGTGACTAACTCGTTATTGGTTTTGGTGACGTACTTATTATTGGTTTTGGTGACGTACTTGTTATTGGTTTTTGTGACGTACTTGTTATTGGTTTTGGTGACGTACTCGTAATTGGTTTTGGTGACGTACTTGTTATTGGTTTTGGTGACTAACTCGTTATTGGTTTTTGTGACGTACTCGTTATTGGTTTTGATGACATACTAGTAATTGGTTTTGGTTTCGTACTTGTTATTGGTCTTGGTGACGTACTCGTTATTGGTTTTGGTGACCTACTCATTATTGGTTTCTGTGACATACTTCTTACTGATTTTGGTGACACACTTCTTACTGGTTTTGGTGAGATACTAGTAATTGGTTTTGGTGACGTTCTTGTTATTGGTTTTGGTGACATACTAGTAATTGGTTTTGGTGACATACTAGTAATTGATTTTGGTAACTTACTTGTTATTGGTTTTGGTGACGTACTTGTTATTGGTTTTGGTGACGTATTTAATATTGGTTTTGGTGACATACTAGTAATTGGTTTTGGTGACGTACTGTTCGTTATTGGTTTTGGTGATGTACTTGTTGATTTTTTTTTTGGTGACATACTCGTTATTGGTATTGGCCGTTGCGTCAATGGGTCATCATTGATATGCCACCACGTAAGGGACCTTTCTCAACAAAGGCATGTTAAGTGTCCTTGAGAGAGGCTCTAGCTGGACGCATGTCAAGCTCGGAGACGCAAAACCTGGACCACGTCTACACCGGATGAACCAAGACATTGGTTTCTGAAATTCTCAAATATATCCACGAGGAATTTTCTGCGAAATTCTTAATCTGGAAGTCACTAAACACATTTGTCAAGGTCATAAACTCCTCTGTCATACAGACATACCAGACTAACTATTATTTATATTGTAATGAGGGTTTCACTGATCTTCATGGAATCTATGTAATACTTTTGTAAGTTAAAGTCGTGGAAAGGGTATATTTTAGAGCTTGTTTCTGTCACAACAGATCGAGATATGGACTCGCACCAGTCTCTAGATTTTTTAGAAAAATAACACGATTAAAAATAACTATTAAGTTTGCTCACTTTCGTGTCTGACCTGATTCTAAGAGTTCTAAAGTAGGGGGAGGAGGGGTAAGCGCTAGTAGAAAACTGCAATTGAGAAACTCTTCACCAGGCTATTCGAGATAGGGTTCACTATTGTGAAAGTTTTAACCTGTAATTACTTAGCTTAAATCTTTTAACAGTTTCTTCAAAGATGTACAGAGAAATTGCAAGCTGTATGAAATCGTTTCATTCCTATGAGAGGAGGTGCATTCCTCTTTGTTGTTCGGTATGCATTTGATCTCTTTTCATTTTGATTATCACCTATGGTGATATAGGAATCGTAACCCCTCAAATCGTGAAAGACGAATGGATTGTGTCCGTATTTTTGTATGAAACATTTGATTTTCTGTGCGCCACCACATGAACACTTCTCTCCTCTCCATCATTTCTAGATCTTCCTCTTACATATCATTACGAGTTGTACGTGTTTGTCTTTTTAAATGACTGCCAGTTATGATCACGATACATGATTGGACAGGTTTCACTCTTTGTTCAATCTCCTTTAATTTTCGGACCTGATATTCGACAAATAATGACAACGGTACTTGGTACACCACGGGTGTTTCATAATTTGGACAAACCTAAGTATGCAAAACTAGATGGAACCACGGAATAAAATGATATTCAAGTCCATGCTGGGTAGATTTCGCTGTATAGGACACATTCGGGTCTTTAGAACATCAGGAAACCATTCAAAGCCGATCAAGATGAAACGTAAATTGGGCTGCCTATTGTTTTATTTACAAGTCTTTGCGGAACAGCCTTTGGTCTTTCTTACTCACCGCGGGCAACGAAGGTTTTCCTTTTAGTTTATTCTCGATTATACGTCAAACAGGCGTATGCTAGCACTATGTGGCCTAATCCTTGGTTGGTATGATAATGCCATACTTTTTTGTAACCCTCCTTGATCTACTCTCGACCAACTGATCGCCGCCTTGTTCATTTAAGGATTGACCTTCATTTTGACTGCGTATACGGTAGTATGAACGCAGTTGGCAACGAACATATTCTATGGAGCGCGTAAGCGCTCCATAAAGAATATGTTCGTTGCCAACTGCGTTCATACTACCGTATACGAAGTCAATCTGAGCTAAGGGTATCAGATAATGAGATATACCATCATTTCGGGTGGTATTTTCACCGAGAGTTGATCTTAACCCCGAAATACCCAGTTGGCAACGAACATATTCTATGGAGCGCGTAAGCGCTCCATAAAGAATATGTTCGTTGCCAACTGCGTTCATACTACCGTATACGAAGTCAAACTGAGCTAAGGGTATCAGATAATGAGATATACCATCATTTCGGGTGGTATTTTCACCGAGAGTTGATCTTAACCCCGAAATACCCAGTTGGCAACGAACATATTCTATGGAGCGCGTAAGCGCTCCATAAAGAATATGTTCGTTGCCAACTGCGTTCATACTACCGTATACGCAGTCAAACTGAAGATCAATTCTTATATTTACATATTTTCCTACTATGATAATACACTCAGAATAAAGCTAACTCCAATACATTTGCTTTTATAATGGTACAAAACCTCCGTAACGTGCGTAAATCCAAACAAATGAACAGCCTACAGCCTGCGAGCAGCGATGGATCTCCAACGTTACCATTATGATGTCACAATGTAAATTACGTCATCAATAGGAAACAATGGTCTCCAAGGAATCTCACTGCGTATACGGTAATGTATACGCAGTCACGGTTTACACAGCTTCAATGGGAGCGAATGTAAATATTGGGTTTTAGTCTTTAGTTTGCAGCATTAAGAAGTCCGTCAGTGTATAGAGAAGCACAGGGACCTGTGAAGTTGTTACAGCTATATTTGGACTTTAGGGTTTCAGATAATGAGATATACCATCATTTCGGGTGGTATTTTCACCGAGAGTTGATCTTAACCCCTAAAACGTGTAAAATTATTCCGAACACCTAAGTTTTGTTGTAGTAGCTAATTTTGTATGGTTAAAGCATATACTTTGTGAGATGAATAAACTTAGAGTGACAGTTCTGATGTTTAAAAAATGACAACTAGAACAGCATATCAAAGAACTAAATTGCACGTACTTTACTACAACATTGCTTAACTTTTTCATAACATAATAAGATATAATAACATAATAAAACAGCAGAAAAGACTGAACATTAACACAATGTAGAAATCGGTCACTGTTGGCGTTACTTTTAATAACCCGCCAATATGTAACACATTATAAATATAATAGGTACAAAATGAATAATGTCTTGCTTTGTACGTCACCGATCAAAATTTGGGTAGCGCTTCATGCCAAAATTATTTCAAAAAGACACCAATGTAATTTTTTTCTCTATGAATCATCCTAAATCTATTGAAATTGTATATGAAGCAGTGGATAAAAGAGGAATTTTTTTTTTTTTTTTTTTTTTAATCTTTTATGGTCAATCTGATCTGAAGTGTGACAAATGATTCAGCATCCTGAAGTAAATAAACTTGTTCAATGCACATATTTATTAGCTCTAAACCTTGTTATTATTTTTTATTGAAAATTTTAAGGTAAAATTTGATCAACAATATGGAAAGAGCAGAGTGACCAGACATGTAACTACCATACTAGGTACATGGTCAATATTAACTTAAGTCAATGTATACAAAATGTTGCTGAAAATGTTAAAAACATATAAAGAATATTATACATTATATTTTTCCAATCCTGTAACCATTAAAATCAATATTAGAATCCACTGATCATTATATTAAATATAATGGTCATAAAATCACAAAGAGTATAGCTAGTAGAGACAAATGATTTCCATTTGAGTAAATCAATTTTCCATTAAGTAGAATATATTTTAGCACTGACTCACCAGAATGGCACATTTGTTCTGAGTGCTGCCATTGTTTGTGTCAACAGGGCAAAACAGAAAGCAATGGCCGACGTTTCATGCTTGATGCAATATGATGGGGCAACATGTTTTCACATAAGGTATCTCCCAGTGGGAAAACCCCCAAAGGAAGAACAGTGCCAACAAGAAATGGTGTGGGGGAGGAAAAGTGCCCTAAAAATCAAAGCAAATATCTAGGAGTGGAATCACACAGGACTATTTCATATACAACTCTCCAACTTATTCCTTATCATGGATAGCTTTTACATGTCGGGCCCTGTGGTTATTACGAAAAAAAATATGAAACATAAATATTTATTGAAGAAGATGGATAAAAAAAGACACCCTGTTCACAGCTTTATAAAGTGGAAATAAATATCTCAAACTTATAAATGTAATACTTCTACTAAACAGCTAACAGACACCTCAAGGTACTTGTGTACTATGTACATAACAACATAAAGAACTGTCCGAGATAATGGTGAGTCGGTTATACAGTAAACCCTTGATGTAATACCTCTTTTCTTATTTCAATTTGTCACCTTGCAAACCATCCACATATTTTCACGGTTCATTTTTCTTCTTAACAATTCCTTTATGCCCCCCCCCCCCCCTCCCCCAATGCCAAAATGCTGTTGGACAACCAAGGAATTTGTTGTAGTGTTTGATTCACCTCTACATAAAATATGAGATTTACTAGTCCTAAGATATGTACATATAAACAAAGCAAAGGCAGCTATATACCACAGACTTTCATTTGTAAAACAATATCATTTGATATCTGATAAAATGAGATTTCTATGTTAACCAAAAGGTTGACCATACACTAACAGTTGATATCACTCAACAGAAAACACATTTCTCACACCCAACAGAAAACACATTTCTCACACCCAACAGAAAACTCATTTCTCACACCCAACAGAAAACAAATTTCTCACACCCAACAGAAAACTCCTTTCTCACATGGTGAGAAGAACAAGCATATCTGCCCAGCAGATTAATCTTAAAATAAACTCTTCAGATCCAAGAAATTGAGAAATTGAATTTCACCAATATATTTAATATTTTTTACCGTACATTAACTTGTAAATTAAATGATATGCCATAACAATAAAAACACTTTGTGACGTGTAAAATCATTTAAAATTCTCTGTATAGTTGTATTAAATAAGTTTTAATGTATACATAAAAAACTTCTGAGAATGAAGTGTTAACATGGGTAATACACATATTCAACACCTGCGTAACACAGGACACACAGTGACAATACTGTTGTGTACCATCAAAATAAACATATTGAGACAGATTCTAGAAAATTAATTATATGAATATGATTTTTTCTGAAACATTTCTAAAAGAACAGTGAAAAGGATGTAATACTCTTCTTACTCCACCAGAAAACAATTAACTCAAAGGATTTTCAAAAGGTTTGAACGTTTGTGAACTCTAGATAAAAAGAAAAAAGAAAAAACACATGTAGAAGTATTAACTTATGGTAATAGATAATACAAACAATTAATCCAAAGGCTTCAGATGTTGGTTAAAAACGTTAATAGAAATAAAACATTTATAAAAAGCTACAACGTATACAAAGTATAAAGCATTACTGTGTCCGACCCAGTCAAGTCGTGCCAAGACGCTTGTTCTGTAATGTTACTTTAAATATGGTTTTGTGTTAATATTGATTCTGTAAACTAAACTAGAAGCACACATGTAGCACCTTAATGAAATAAAACATGTTAACATAAATATGGAAATCACGTCAGATTGTCAATAACATTATTTTTGAAACCAATTCAAATCCTTCACTTTACAAATATAGTAAGTGTTATAAATAGTGTCATCATTTGATTTCAAATGTAACCAGAATAAAACCATGGCAGGAGAATCAATAAAGCTGCTTAGCTGGTCAGTAAATGTGGTTAACAACGATACATCAATCAAACTAGACACTTTATAACCTGTAAATCTATAGTAATGTAAACATTGGCAGTGATTTTAATGACAGTTTTCATACATATATTATATAATTATTGCCAATGGCAGTTTGTTATTATCTCAATGTGTAATGATCTCTTTTTAAAACAACTTTTTCATTTGTTCCAAACTATCATTTATACATGTATATAAAATACTATTATGACATGATGTGTCTGCCTACTCTAAACAGTCGATCCCTAAACATGTCAAGGTGGTAAAGAATTGATCATAGCCACTGTGAAAGTGTTGAGATGAGTTTGATTTATAGTAAAACATCTGTTTGATCATCACGCGTGGTACAATATCAGTATTTTATGATGTATCTCAGTTAANTTTTAAAAAAAAAAAAAAAAAAAAAAAAAAAAAAAAAAGTTTCACATGTTAGAAAAACATTCATTGTCAAACATATTAATAAAGAATTTCTTCTGAAACACACAATAAGAAATCAAGGTCAACATCAAAAATTAAAACTGATCCTTTGAAACTTTACAGTACAGTCACGTTGTTCTTTATCACACCAAAAAGTTTGATTTTTAAAAGCATCCAATATACATCTGTATATTATGCAATCTTGACAATATAAAAAAAAACGAGTTTAAGTACTGTACTTGTAAAGAATGGAATGTTACGAATTCATGTTGAATAATGAAAATTTGACAGGCTTTAAACAGTTCTTACCAAAATGAGAACAAAAATATAGAACAAATGTCACTCAAAGTCCTAAATGAGAACATTTGAGGGTCTGACAGTTGTAGGAGTGTTATAATACAAAGGCCCTGCAGCTCTATACACATCCATTCCCGGAAAACTTGAAACAATCACAATCATATTTGTGTAACTTAATATGAACTAATAATTTTATACCTATTTACTTTTTTTTGGCAGCCATTCCTATTTATGTAGGTCACAATCCATTCATATTTACTGGTTTTTTTTACTGCTGATAAGCCCATGCCTCATAATAAGCCCACCCAACATTTTCCCTTACTTTCCATGCATAGGTGTGTGTGTGTGGAGGGGACGGAGGACAGGGGGTGGTAGCTATTGTCCAGAACGATCAGCAGCCATTCAGAACTGAGAAAGTACAGTAATTGTAGATATAGCACTGACCCTGCATCCAAGAGCAGGACAAAAATATCCTGTTTATATATTTGGTAAGTTATAGCTCATGAAGAAATGCAGGTCATTATCTGTTTCCAAATTTGGAATGGGTCATCTGGATATAGTGACTTATTTTTATCAAAGTGAAAATGCCAACTGCTTTTGGACTGAAACTCACAGCATTGGTTACATAGTGCAAATGAACCGCTGTGTGGTAAATGTGTTTCATAATCCAGCAAAAAAACTTGTACACTACATGCATATAATGCAATATCTTAACTTCAAAAGCACTGCGTGTATCGATACACATTAAACACTGAATTAAAATCATCAAATAGATTCTTTTGTCACAGATTTGAATTTTTTACAAGAACAGGTGTCCATTTAGATTTAATCTTCATATCTGTCTTATCATAATGTCTTGATTTTCTTACTAGAAATTCAAACCAAAAATGTGGAAATAATGTTATGGCAGGCATTAAACACTGATGTGAGTCATAGAACTGTGACATGTCATGACCCGTGGGTGTTGTAAATGAGTGATTCCAAAAAGGTGGTCTCGTATCCCTGCTGCACAGATACAGAGCTATAGTGTTCAAACGCACTGGAGCTGACCATGGAGCTGGCGTAGTTATTATTCACTCCCTGCGCGATCTTTTCAGGATCCAGATGTAGGAAATGTTTTTCAGCAGGATTACAAGTGCCCTTTGCTATAGATTCCGGTGAGTGACTGCTGCATGCACTGTCCAGCACTGGAACTACAATACATACAAAATGTTCTTATATACAACGACATGGTTAGTCAGAAATAAGAAAGGCATGAATTTTATATATCACATTCACTCTTATACAGATAAAAGTATTACATAAAATTGCATAGTTCAACTCGCTGCGATTGATTTCTTCATGATATCAACTTATCAAGCAACATTTATATTAATTGAATCAATTTTTGTTATAACTAGCTCAAAGTCCTGAATGGATTTGTAGTGAAGAACAAGAGAAAAACATTATGTCAGATTTTGAGGATATATCGCACAGAAGTAACAATCCGATATAAATTTTACTCTGATGACAGACTGAATGCAGATGTTTTCAACATATAGTCTTCTTTATATCACGCACGGTAAACACAACAGGAATGATAAGTCTTATCTTGGCTATACTCTGTACATGTACAATATACCTACATTCACATAGATGAAAAAATAATTAATTCAACACTCAACAGTATATAGGTCTAATGATGTTATGCCTTTTAAAGTATTTTATAATAATTTTGTGTCATGTGTAATTATATTAATTTGGTAAGCAGGCAATGAACACCTTGACAACTATCATCACTAAGACTGAGACACTGACATTAACAATCCTTTATAATCAACTTTATATATTTGTATAAATGTATATAGGGATTCAAACTTGTTACTGAAAATTATCTGAAATCCAATTTGATCTAGAATGTCTAGTTTTATATATATATATAGATTCTACGTCTTAAATATTTTACATCATTTTTTTTTCTTCGGAAATGAATGTGATACAGCACTAATCAGTAAGCATACTATAACACCGTTCAAAACTGTAAGGATTACTCGACAAATTAGCATGTGAAATGAAGCCCTTTCCACGGCCAGATGACTACATCTATTTGATATACACATAGAGAGATAAATTCTATAATCTATAATGATGTTGATATGGAATACAATAAAACATGAAGGTTTTACAATTTGGTTCAGCCTTACTCTAATTCATACGGGACAGCAGTGCATATTTCATATTTAAATTCTCATTTTTATTTCTAATTATAATAATAAATAGTTAATACTGAAACTTGCAACGTCAGACATATTTAAATCATATTTATATATATATATAAGTCGTCCAACACAAAAGAGAAAACGAACCAAAAAAACAAAAGTATCACAACAAAGAAGCTAGATACACAAGTAATAGCATGATCCCTGGTGAAATCAAATGAAACAGCTCAAGACAAAGGTCACGTGTTATCAGCCATCAATCTACAGTTTATTTTCATGGGTCCTTTTCAACTGTACTGCTAAAAACAATAGGTCCCACAATGTAAGATTTCAGTATTTCAGGAAATTCTACGTGTCCTATCAAAATTCTATGAATATTGGACCTGGGACTCTCATGTAGATTTATCACTGGTGTAATTAAAAATAAAACCACTCTAGAATATACTAAACCCAACATCAGTCAATCTCAGTTTTTCAACATTCTCCAATGGAGCATGGGCTTTGATTCTATGTGGAAATCTGTTTATAACAGAAGCAGTCTAACTGGTAAAACATAATGATTTGTAGCCCCTTTTACACATGTTTAGTCAACTGATCATGCTTTGTGACATTCTGAACTTTGACCTGAATGCAATTAACATGCAAGGCCATGCATCTTGATTGGTAAAATAAGACCTGCTACTCCAAGTTTGAAATCCATGCACTTGGCATAAAATGTTGAAAAAAATCCATGTAGGAATAAATATTCCACATTATCCAAGTTGGCACTTCGGCATATACCAACAAAATGGGTGATTTATACTTACATGTGCCAATCAAGTCATATATAGTGAGAACTTAATGCCATGCATTTTGAAGGAAGCTCATGAGCTTTAATGGACACTGAATGATGATGGGTATGAAACTGTTGATAGGAATTAGAGGTGATCTCCCTTGGCTTTGAATCTTTTGTCTTTAGAGGGGAGATTTGACCATTCATTTGGAAACTGTCTGACATTGAGAACAAGGCTGCATCACTCTCATTCCAATGGCACTCTGGGGAAGGAAACGGAAACATGACCTTTGAATTATGAGATTTCTATAAAATATTAATCAAAGGTATTACCTAGATCACGACGCATGGTGGTGTGCTAACCTTTATAAGATGTTTCAGTCCAAGCATATTTCTAAATTCCTTTATTATATAAAAACCCACTATCATAGATATTATATTCAAATTTTTGATTCAGTCAAAAAAAGTCTTATAAACAGTGTATATCAACAGTTAATTAATCAGAAAGCAACACATCAGAAAATCTGGAATGGTGTAAAGTTTGTCATCAGATGACTCTTGGCTTCTTCTGTAAGCCAGTCTAGCACTACTCAGATCTGTCTCTCCCACAATACAATATAAACAAGAGCACTGAAGAGGTGGAACAATGCACCAAAGTTGAATGAGCACATGCATATAGCTGGCAAATGTTGACATTTAATACTGAATTACAATGGAAAAATCTCCTGTGATGATTAACAATTAGATCAAGCTTACCATGGCCAGTACTAAGTTTCATAAAGGAAATTGAATCAAAATTGAATGGTGGGAATATATATCCAAGTGCTGTAACTGTTTCAAAAACATCTAAATCAAGACTTTTAAATATGAAAGCACAACTACATATCATAATGATAAAGCCAGGCAAGTTTCAAAATGATTGGTCAAATCTGAGGGAGGAGATTTCAGGACCAGATTTAAATGCCGAACTAAAAGTACATTATAACTCCTTGAAAAGTTGCTGTATCTCCACTCTTAGTTCGAAAACACAACTAAACATGATAATTGGTAGAAAACTAAGGGAGGAGATCTCTAGACAATTATACACCATCCATAAATAAAGTAATGTGAATTCAGAAGCAAGATAGTAAGATAGTAAGATAGTAAGATACACAACTTATAGCTTGATCCCTGGTAAAATCACATCAAATTGCTCAAAACAAATTGATATATATATGTTATTGAATAAAGTCTTTATTAGTATATTTCTGAATAATATTCTCAAATATATATACACTAATCAAGTAATTTGTGGTGGACCGGCGGTCTACCAGCTTTAAGTGGACCGTCCAAGATTTTGGTGGACCCGGTCCTCCGGTCTACCGTTAGTGTCGACCCCTGCCTGTATTCATGCATCTCCCTTGCTACTTATAAAACCTCCCTTGTGACGGTCTTGGTCCTCACATGTACAGTGTATTCCATATTATTTAGGGCTGTCACAATATATCGGAAATATTTTTATGTATCTCTTTCTGCTTGGTGGTTTAACTTTGCAAATTACTACAAATTCTAACAGATATGCCAATAAGCATAAAACAGGCTTTTAATGGTAGTGAGGATTAGTTCAAGTCTTGTAATCGATGGTTGGTTTGACAAAAATCTTTAATCTATGTGATCCATATTATATATGATTAAGCTTGATAACAATCTGACAACAACATATCATAAAATCGAGCACATCTTTCCTATGACAAAATATGATTTATAGAAATAATTAAATAATGTCCTGATCATGTCTGTTCTATTTACAACTTTGTTTACATACACTTTACTGATTATTTGACTGATGACGGTAATGAAGTCCATATCAACCTTGTCATTGAGACACCACAAAAAACACATTTCACTGGTTGTGCTATATGAATCTGCATAAGAGTGCACTATCTTGTCTGCTATACTACAACTCTTGCCCCCCCCCCCCCCCCCCCCCCCCCCCACCTCTTTTATATTTAATCATGTCAAGGTTAAAAAGCTGACAAAAAAGTTAATTCTGCAACCATCACCATGTACACTACCAGATCTTCATCAACACCATTCATGTATAAATATAATAAAACCAGTTTACAAACTTGAATATTATGATCATTATTTAAACCAAGAACAAATTATGGTCCCCCGTCGAAAGAAAAACCTACCATTAATTCATCATTGGAACTGTTTGATGGTTTTAACAATTTTTGTGTTATTGTTTTACAATTAATATCAATTCATTTTTAAGTTAAGAACTAGAAGATATGCAACTCTTGGAACATTTTGATGTCTGAAAGCTTACCATAATCAAATGGATTCTACTCCATGTCAGGCTGCTTAACTTCACATTTCAGCTGATATCCTGTTTACCTAATCCATCATTTTTTTTCGTTATACATTTAGCTTGTTTTATATACTCCTTATCATGTTACTGACCCTAATACCCCACATCATATAGCTACTAAGGAAAAACAATATAGACAAAACCTGAAACAAACAATTTGTTTAGAGCTATATACCAATAAGATATATGATTATGCATTGAAGTAGCTAGGCTTTATATTCATATGAAAACGTTGTACAAGATGATTTATATATATGATGAAATATCGGATTGAGTCTCTGATTTTATATAGTCCTGTCTTTTGTGTAAAGCAACAGAAGGAAAATACAGGGAAAGAAGTGAACAAAACGTGCAGCAACGTCGTTTATGTTTACACTAACCTGTGTCTAAAAGAATAGAGACTGTCCGCTACTTGTGTGACCTTGACCCTGAACACTGCCGAGAACAGCATCAGGCAGTCGCAAGGGTTCAGTGGAGATGGACAAAATAGCATTATACGAGCTGATAATGTTGTTGCCATGGTTACCAGCATCACATACTATGGGGTGTATGGGCTCTGAAGCCAAAAGGAAAACCAAAAAATAGTTCACCCTTCTATAAATATATAGCTTATCGTCTGCAAGAAACACTGGTACCATTTTGTAGTCACCATTAAATCTTCAGTTAACTACACCTATGATTTTTGTACCAAGGCTGAAACGATACGCCTACCTCACAATATGATGCATATTGTGGTCATAATGCTACAGTAGGATATATAGCATGATACATAAATCTGCTAAAAACCTCAAATTTATAGTGTTTAAGTGAAGGATATATAATTTCAATATTGTCAAAGTTTGTGATAAAGCCAAGCAAAACCATTTGATACACAATAAAGTACATATCGATCACATTATGACACGATTTGATGTATTGTTTCAGCCCTCAATTTTACCAGAACTTTTTCCAGAGAAAATTACTGTTTAAATGGCTTGACGATTCTGTTGATAGCCTAATATGACTATTCCATTGCAATTAATACCCCATCTATGATGTCAAAATAAAATCACTTCTGTTCAGATCAAATATTGAAAAATCAAGCACCTATGTTTCTAAAAAAATATCTCTTATGTCCAGGTTTTACATGTATTTTACATGCTGCCAACTAAGTGGCAATATATATATACATGTATTGTGATTTGAAATTAATTTATAACAAGTTTTGGTGCATTACTTGCCTCTTGTGTTGTGGTGAATTAATATTGATCTAGGGGAGGTTATATATGTATTTATACATTATCATATTTTGTAAACCTTATCTCATTTAATTAAAAACAAAAAATATGATTATTAACCAAAGTGTATTTAATAAATTAATTATATACAGTGTAGAATTATTAAACAAGAATAGCTATTTCAATCATCATCACTACTTAGTTACTAAAACTGGCCAAAAAGAGTATCTTCTCTTCAAGGTCATATGATGCCAAAAAAGAATGACTTTGGTTCCAGGTCATATTATGCTAGAAACCACTAATGTTTAAGGTCAAATATAAAAAAAAAACAACACTTTCGTTGACCAATGAAGGCCTTTTTCAAAATGTGACATCAAGGGTAGGGGTATATATTTAAATGGAATTGTCATGACTTTTGTAAATCATAAAATTTCAAAGTGATGCTTTCTTAATCTGTGTTTAAAAATTCCACCAAACATTCCAAAGTAAATGTTTGAATATTAATGTTCAATGTAGCTACAAGAGATCTACCTGGACAATCTAAGAAACAAAAGTGCCTGAATGATAGACTAAATTTCTGTGAAATTATTGTATACCTTACAATTTGTATAGATCTAAACTGTAATTTCACAAGGTTTAAATCCATCTTCAATTTTTTTAACAAATTCTCACAATAACCTATATTAGATCAGGCCCATTCTATTTTTATATATATCTAAGTAACCCTTGCAAATGAAACACTTTTTCTTTTTCCAGTAAAAATATCTCTTGCTTTGAAGGGCTGATGGCAAAAACTACTCCTGGTGATACATGGAATTAAAGATATTTTCTATTTGACACAAGAATAAAACTTGACATAGTTTTCTGATATATTATCAAGACATATTTAAGTTCTTTCACTTAATTAAGAAGAGTTATTGAAAATGACCAGTAATTTAGCATCTAAATTATTTAGTACTGTTTCCCCTAATACTTACCAGCCCTTCTCATTCTCTTGAAGCATTCCTCGTCCAAGTCATCCCGTGCCCTTTTAACACCTGCTCTACAGAACATGGCAGCCTCTCCTTGTAAATAACCATCCCCCATTGACTCGGCCATATCCATATCACAGTCGTTTGTTGCCATGGTGCTGCCTTCCCCTGCAGCGCCCGGTACGATGCCCCCATTCAACCCTTGCATAGTGAAGCAAGGATCTGTTACAATTTCAGTCCGGTTTCCACCGACACCATTTGGAATCATGTTGGAACTGTTTGGATTGGTGTGGGTAACGGGCGTTCTCAGTTCACTGTACACACCCTGGGCTTGCTGCTGGATCTGGGTAGCTCTCTCCAAGTAGTTGGCACACTCATGGTATCCACACTCAGCCGCTAACTGGCTAGGGGTCTGGCTATTGTGGTTTCTGATACTGTTAGAAATATAATTCTTCATTAAAACACACTCTTTTGGAAATGACTTAATGGCATTGAAAGTATGTAAGACCTTTCTATTTTAATGGTAATTCAATGAACTTAATATGTATATATCAGTGTTTTTGTCTTCCTTAATTTTACAACAGCTTGTTTCCACATGAACTGAGAAAATAGAGGAACATTTTTGCAAAGGGTAGCAGCCTGTATTTGGCTGTAAAACTAGGTAAAATAAGTCACTGTATATTATGTTTTTGAGACTTTGTTTTAGACTTAGAACTTCTTTCCTGAGCACAACAGTGTTGCAGTATTTGTGGTTAATTATTCTAAATAAGAAATATCAAACAAGAGGCCCAGAGGTTCTGTACCGCTCACCTGTTTATTTTGTTACATGAAACAGACATATAGGTAACTTCAGACCGATTTTAAACACATTTGTGATAACTACTTTCGAGTCCCGGATATGGAAACTCTTTTCAGTTCCGTGGACTCGAAGGCATTATTTAACTATTCCTTTTTTATTTTTAATTATCTACACATACAATGCGAATGCTTTTGAAATGAACCATTTTATCTGATTTTATCTTGGCTACTCACATGTTTGTTAAAAAAATAAAATAAATAAATAAATCACCATGGCCCTAAATGACCACAGCCGTCGATGGGCCATTAAACATAAACAAACAAACAAACTTCTGAAGATATTGTTGCTTGAAATTTAAAATTTTAGTTTTAAAGCATTTAACCCATGTCAACCTTTGACTCTGGCTAGCACTTCAAGTTGACATTTGACCTCATTACTGTAATAAATAAAAAGATTCACAGCTGGTCTTCATAACATACCCAAGTCTCATGACTCTAGACCAAAAGTTTTTTACATATATATTTGACCCGTGACCTTGAAAGTCGGTCAAGGTCATTTTAATAAGGAAATTTATCGCACTCTATCCCTGGTACTTATTGGCCAAATATCATGACCCTGGGCCTTCTGGAAATTGTTAAAGCGTTTTACCCATGTTAATGTTTGACCCCCGACTAGCACTTAAAGTTGACCTTTGACCTCATTACTGTAGCTAAAGAAAATATTTGCACTGCTGGTCTTCATAACATACCTAAGTATCATGACTCTAGTCCAAATGGTTCTTAGGATATTATTGTTTAAAGTTTTTAACATATTTGACCCCTGTGACCTTGAAAGTAGGTCAAGGTCATTTTTATGAGGAAACTTTATAGCACCCCATCCCAGGTACCTACTGGTCAAATATCATGACCCTAGGTCTTCCTGTTCTTCTTCAGAAGTCGTTCAAAAGAAAAGGTTAACGGACGGACGCCGCAGTACGACATAGGCTCACATGGCCCTTCGGACCAGGTGAGCTAAAAACACACCAAAATTTCATACAGGATTGAACAGGGCCTTTCATCTCCATTTCAGAGCAAGAGGATTCCCTGTCAGTTATTATCCAATTGTATACATGTTTATGTAAATATGTGCTTTGTTGCCAAAATCTTCCTAGTGCAAGAAAATTAAACAAGTATCTGGGTTTTACCTAAGGTTGCATCCCTGTGAGACGAGTAGGCTGACACACTCCATGCTACCTGTTCTGGCAGCTTTGTGAACAGGTGTCTCACCTAGATAATCCTGGAATTATACAAACATTGTAACATTTAACCTCATATAGTTTATAATTTGTGACAGTCATAATTATGTAATTTAGCATTAATTTTAATGTTGGCTTTAAAGAATATAACATCTATGACTAATGTGTTAAAAAAAACACCCACTATACTTTCTTAGCAAGTAATATATATTAAGTACATGTATTATGTTTTTTGTTCTATTATTCAAGTAGCTAGATTTTGGAAGACTGACCTACATCAAATATAAATGAGATTATGAGGTTATGTTATTCTTAACCATGGTAAACAGCATATAATCCCACGTAGATTAACGTGTAGTGGAGGGTTGAACATCCTATTTACCAGGAATTCATTTACCAATATGAATGTCTAGTTGAATGTACCTGAACTTCAATATTAGCTCCACTTTGAATTATCCATTGAGCACAATGAGGTTGGTCTCTGAGAGACGCCAAATGCAGAGGACTCTGTCGGAAGCGTGAGGTAGCGAGGTGACAGAGTTTACCGTCATTACTTAAAGATGTCAGCTTTCTCAAACAAGCCAACTACAAGGGCAATAGAGAAAAAAGAGAAGCATATTAATGTCCGATCACAAAAAGAATTTTATTATTTTTCTAACATTTAGTAAATTTACCTGACGATCTATCATTGCTCCACAGTGTAGCAGCCATTTTAGACAATGACCCTTTCCACCAAATGCTGCAATATGTGAAGGCGTCTGATTGAAGCGATTGGTAGCCGAGTCAAAACTTGCACCATGTTCTAAAAGCCGCATCAAACAAGTCAACTAAAAATTCAAATACACTCTATTAACTGAATACAGACATACACTCTATTAACTGATACAGAAATAAATCAAACTCACATAGATGAATAGTCTGATAAAAATAATGAAAAAACATTTGTAATCCGGCCAACAATAATAGCAATAAAAAGACATTCAAAAGTATTTCAATTTTCGGACTGTTTTCCTATTAACCTCAATTCACTTATGAGAAGAGGGAGGTGTGGGGGCCTGCTTGCCCTCCCCCTGACTCGGGCCTGTGGCCCTCGGCGGAGGCCTACAGCCTCTGTGTGGCCCTGCGGCCCACATAAGACAGTACCTCCTGCTTTTCAGAAGGTACTTTCTATTAAAAAAGATAATGAAACTTCTGGCAGCCTATACTGCCTATAGCTGTCATAAATGTTTTAGTTAACTATATTCAAGTTCTTAATTTGTTCTTGAGAAAATATGAGAAATGCCATAAATCAAGATGTCAAAGGGCCTGAATAGCTGCCCTTCAAAGGTCTTCATCCAGATCAAATGAAAGAACAAAAGAGCAAGTCAAGGACAGATCAAATCTTGGTTACTGATATTCAATTTTTATCCTAATGATTATTCCAGAGGCAGGCGAGCTAAACATCTGCAAATAATGTGTTAAAATTATTTTATGGTGTAAAACAGGTATCTTGAAATGTAGAACAAAACTTGACTTAATTCATATTAATAATTTTACACAAAAAAAATCCATGCATTTTGACCAAAAAACATTATTATTAAATTGTACCATACAGAAGATGTGTTATAATTATCATATACCCAGTAGGACCTTTCTATTTATCTGTGAATTCCATTGAAAAAGTACATAACCCAACAACAAAATATCAACAGTTACAGGTAATATACAAGAATTACGCGTAATTAGATGTCTCGCCTGTCCCCGATTTGAGCACAAGATTCAATGTGTCAAGCATTTTAAGTCTGAGCAGAAGTTGGGAAGTTTACATTTTATAAACAAGTTTGGCAATACATCAACATGGAGGTATAAAAGGAACAAGTGGTAGTTGTAATGGGGGCAGGCCATTACAGATGTCCCCAACCTACTCCTGTATTCGGAAAAACAAACGCAAATAGGAGAACGGAAGTTGCAGTGCCAGATTACATGAATATACAAAATTTGAGCAAAATCAAAAGGTATGCGAATTTCTACCAATCATGCAGAAGCTAGTATACAACCACCATCTTGTCAATCAGAAAACAGATGCTGCGGTTGAGTTCACAGTGAGAAAATACATTTTCATACCAATTTTTGATGAGGGTATGCATGGACCATGTTTAATATTGGATCGTAACAAAAACAGGAGAAAGTGTGTGTCCTGTACATGCATGTTACGATCGTAACACAACTGTAAATTTATAGGTAGCCAGTTTTATGTTGTGCTAATAAAGCATGCCACAGGTTTCATCAATTCACGAAATAAAGTAATTTTGATAGATTTAGATCGCAAATCATGGTGTTCACCATGCGGTAAGATAATATTTGTTCGTTGCTGAAAGACACCATGTTTAAAATGTCGTTGTCATTACGACCATCACAAATTTACCGCCAGGAGACATCAAAAGCGGATGTCATTTTTAAATATCAATGCAAACAAACAGTGTCATACACTTTCTTGCTATTCGTGTGAGATAGCATAAATTGGTCAGTTCAAATCACGAGAAAAATTACCTAAAAGTTCAAAATACATGTACATCCCGTCACGGACGTAACATATCACCGCTGGACAGGACACGGTTGTCATTCAAGCCAGTACGCAAAATATCAAACAAGTGGGCATGGTCTATAACCCGCCAGAGGAAAAAACCCACTGCAGGCGCCATCTAGGTCGATCTATATTTAAATTTTAGGTTTTCCAGTTACTTTTATTGAGAGACAGAGACACATTTTGTTCGTATTGATTTGGATGGCAATCAGGGTGCCGATGTTCATTGCATGATTGTCTTAAGTTTAACGAAATTGACAGTAAAAGAATGCCTCCTCCTTTCTTTTTATTAGTGATTATGATGCAGTTTGTGTAAACTTCTGTATGAAACTATCATTATTTGCATAAACAAGATTTATCAGAATATGAACAGGAAAAGGGACACGAAGAGTTACGAACAAAAAGACTTCCTTCAATGTCATATTTTTCTTCATTCTGTGTGAGTATGTATGATTTTATTACTCCAGAACATGCATTGATATCTTTTATTTACATTGTATTATTCTAATTCTCTGCATAATAATAGGACACTGTGATTTATTGAAAGTTTTTTTTCTAAGCTTCGCTTCAATGTCACAATTAGGAGTAAAAAAATGCTGATTTTGATGATGATTTTTTCAGGACTTTATTTTGCTTTTGGAACTAATTCAAACATTATCTGTTTTTATCTCTTTGAGACATACTACTATGGAAAGTGTGAAATTTCACAAGTTTATTCAAATTAAGTGGCAAAGTCCGAAAAAACAGAGGTACGTACATATGTACTGTATACCCTCATCAATACTGAGTTTTTCCTCTGTATATATATATATATTTGGAGTTAAGAACTAATTACTACGAAATTTGCTATTCAAGCAAAATTATTGATACATTGCTGTATCACTTTTAAAACCAATAAGATGTCTATTTGCTTTTAAAATCCAGTTTCATATGGCATGGACACCTTTGTAGTTTGATTAATTAAGCAAGCTGCCAAAGTGAGTATTTTTATGGAATTAAAATAAAAATAAGTGTTTTGTAAAATATTATATCGTAAATAAAAAATATTTTTTAGAAAATACCCCTTGTCCAAACCTCTTTTAGACAAATCGAAAGTAGTCAAATCACGTGATAACCAAGGTTGTCTGCTATTAATAGAATAAAACTGAAAACGAGGGTAGTGACACAAAAGAAACCTGTTGACCCTCGCAACACTTATCATATAAGAATTTCAATTTCAAGCAAAATACCTACCTTCCCAAAATGGGCCGCCCAATGTACGGGTGTCCATCCATATAGACCGTCTTCTTCATATAAATTGAAATCGCCAGACGATAGCAAGTTCGACACTGTTTCTAGGTCACCGTCTCGACAAGCGTGGTGCAATGGAAATTGTGTTTTTAACAGCTCATCGGTTGAGAAAGACATATCATCGTATTCGCGATCCTCATCCATGAATGATGTCGGTGCTCGGTGGTGGGTGCCAGTCGTTGAGAAGTTACTTGTTAATGCTTGAATCGAGCGATTATTTTCACCCGCCACTGCAAATATCAACATTCGTCTTCACGCCAAAAGCCGGCTTTTCTTACAATAAGCAAAATGATATTTCAAACGAAAAGCAACGATATTGTTTGAATTTAAATGAGTGCATTCTGGTCGAAAATTTGAATAAAGTCCAGCCAGTAGTATTTAAATAAACATTCGTATACAATAAACAAATTTCACATCTGTTGCATATACATTTTGTATAACCTGGAGCCACGGTGATATTTTGAAATTTACTCCAACTACTTATTCACATCTCGTTGTCAAACGTGATTGGGCGAGAACATAATAATAAACATGCCCACATGAAGATCATTGAACCCTGGCGGAAACTGAAGTTTGTTAGCCCCGGTCTCGCCATATGTATTTTTAGCAGGTACTGAGGTGTTAATGCCACCTTTCTGGAATGTTAGTTGGCCTGCATATATAATCAGTTGACAAGAACAATTCTTATAGCTAGTTATATTTCATCATCAGGATTCATCGATGCAAATTGACAGCTTCAGTATCACAATAAACTGATAAAAGGTTCATTTGTTGTGGAAAATTTGATAATTGACCAAACTATGGAATCAGAAGTAATGAAATGTTGTCAATACTATCATTCATATTAGTCAATAAAGTGATATGAAAAATATGTTATTTAAAAGTTGAAACGTATACATCTAGTGATTGTGAATTGAATCTTTAATTTCATCAAACCTGCAAGTTACTAATTCCAACATCCTGCCTTATTTATAATATGATGCTATTGCCCCTTTATTTTGAAAACTACATAAGAAGACCAGCGCATTACAACAAGTATTGTTGAACCAAACATCTGTTATCTGACAACCTGAATTGGTTAAGCGATTATTTTTGGAGATCTATGCATTACAATTATGACACAAATTGTATTGTAATATTCCGATTAAAAAACAGTATTCTTTATTTCTTTTTAGGCCTTACAAATGCATGTGCAGTTTTTCAAGTTCCTCGTTACATGATCTTATTATGTATAGGATTATTATAAATGAGATGATAATTTAAGTTGAGCACGATGGAATTTATCAATTCTTTGCCACTTATAGTTTTCTCATGTCAAATGCCAAACTTGAATTATCGTGGCATCTCTTAATTAATAATATCCCCTAATTATCAGTAATACTTAAAAGAAATTTATATGTATGATTCAATGCTGTTTTGTATTCTGCAGTTTTATGAAGTTTAATATCCAAGCTTTATGGATAATTTTAGGTTGTGGATAATGTAATGGACATGGCCTGTCAATGACGAGGAGCTGAGTCAGGAGATGAATACAGTCCAGAGTGTAGTGTTGGGGTGTGGTGGACTGGTGTTGGCAGTCCTCTACCAGTGTGATTGCCTTTTTACCACTGCATTTGTAATCCTTCATTTAGTTGTAATTGGGGCTGGTATATTTCTTGGGACATCATGGTCACTGGTGCGAGGGAAACAGTACAAACCAACATCAGCTCCTCCCGAAGAATTGATGGTCAACACATTGATACAAAAACTGATGGTAATACAATCTATCAAGACCTGCTTGTAGATAATATGATTTTAACTTTGATTTACATAAAACATTTTCATCAAACATTTTCACCTCTTGAATTGCTCCCATGATATAATTACAGAACTATTGTGAACATCTAGATACAAACTTGTGTACATATTTTGCGATTACAAAATGTACAGTGTATGTTATTGTGGTTTATTATAAATTGCAAGGAACCATTGAAAAATAGATATATTTACAAATTTCTCTTTTGATACCTTGAAAATTTCAAGGAAGCTAAATTTTATTAACTGGTACATACATGTATATAAACGTGTGAAAGGTTCATGATGAATGTCCTTCATCTTTTAACTGTACCAAAATCTGATGTCATTCATGCTTGCTTGACAAAACTTATGACTCGTGTACATATGGATGGTATAAAAGCTTTGTTATACAGGCCATATAAGTTACTGGTACATTGCATTGGTAAATGTCACTATAATGTTAGGGATTATGTTTAACAGGAAAGAAAAGCGGACAAGAGAGGGGAGCCAAAAAAAGTTGTGGTATCAAGGAACATTGACCTTGCCCTACAGGAGGTTATTGATTTGGCTCTGCGAGATTTCGTTCTCACCTGGTATGAAGACCTGTCTAGAGACCAGGAATCTCTGCTAACTGCTGTCAAGTAAGTACAACTATTCAGCCAAGGTCTGGAGACTGCAGTTCTCTTTGCTATATCAAGTTGTCATGGAGCAGGACTACTTTAGGGACAGGGAACACTTAAACGATTTTTTGGTTGAAATTGTTTTATACAAAAACATTTACCAGGTATTCTTTCTCACTTTTTGTGAAGGAGCATGTGACTTCATAATTGGGAAAATTGTGCCGCAGCAATCCGAGTTAGCAATTTTCAGAATTATACTGAAACGCCCTTCTTGACAAATATATTGTTTCTTATTAGATGTTGCATCATTCTCTAAACAAATGGGAAATTTTGAAGAATTATTGTGAAATAAACGCAATTGCTTTCCATTAGGAAAGGGACAGAAATTTGTCCCCCAAACCTTTACTATGTAGTGTTACTGTTACTGTAATGGGGTTCTCAGTTTGTATTTCGTTACTAGACGTCACAATACAGTGTGTGTGTGTGAGATATGTATTTGTATGTTTCTGTAAGGTTGTCAGTATTTGAAAAATAATTCCTGCACGAAAAAAAATCTAGATTATACAGGTATTAAAGGACACATGTTTTAAGTGCAGGTGTAATTTGTTTTATGCAAATTAAACATTGAGAATTTTTTTTACTCGACTTATTTGAAAAAAAGGCATAAGAGCAGTATTGTTGATGCTGCAGGCTGTGTAAGTGTTTTGATTGTGGTGTCTATTAACATAGTGCCTGCATGCTTTTTTAAGTGTAATACAATGTACCAGGGGTTTTCTTGTTAACAGGGGTGATGTGTGGATCCTGATCAAACGACTCAGCACCAGGTTATCTAAGGTAGACACCATGAAGATAATTACACAGGATGTGGTGGATAAACTTCACGCTCACTTCACAGAGATACGGCTTGCAGCCAAGAGGTTAGTATACAGAGAAACACTTAGATACCTTATAAAAATACCACAATGATGTCAGGTGGCACACTGGATGGTGCACTCGCCTTTCGGAGTGAAACATCTACCACATAAGAATTTTTCTGAGTATTCCGGCAGTTTTTCTGAGTACTACGCTTTCCTCCCATATTCAGAACCCCTGCACACTTCCATCTAGGCCAACAAGAGTGATTAATTGAGTTTGAAAAACTTGTTAGTAATTTCTGCAAAATAAGTTAGGCTTATTTAATTATAAAATAGTAACACACAAAGCCTGTGGGTCTGAAAAAATAGGATGATGTTGTTTGATGTACATCAACTTCTGCAGGTGATATGATATTGTGAGATATCAAGTTGATAAAAATGGATTATATTTTCATTTGACACTTTTAAAATCTGTAAATAAAAGTAACAAAATGATTTTGTGTTACTGTATAGCGGTTATATTTCTCGGGGTTTTTATTTTTTGCTATATTCGTGCTTTGACTCATATCGGCGAATTCTAAACACCAGCGAAATTATCGAAAATGTTAACCACTTTGACACCTTATCACAACATGTTGAAAATACTTATAATTATAACCCAACGCTGTTATGCAAGCTTAATGAAATCAAATCAGATTATCACTGGACAACTGGCCAGTCCATGGTAAAGCAACAGTTACACATAAGTGGCCACAACCTATGTATGTGTACACAGTCGGTGATTAACTGATTACGGTTTACTCCTACAAAGGTACATACGCATTTGATTTTCTGGCGAGTGAAGTGACTGGGGATTGATGATGCTCAGGATCAGTGTTTTCAAACGGTTAACCTGTATTTTGTGGTTTAACCCTTAACTGAGGACACTCAAAATACTTTGCATGACACATGGGATTTGGGTGCACAGTAAAATATATGTAGCCCGCAAATTTAAAGCGCTATACAGTATTATAATTATGTAGTGGTATTGAGTTATTATGGTAATATTTGACAGCGGTAGTGACAGCAGTGTTGGGGATGGGAAAGCATTCAATCTACACCCCTGGTTGGCTAGTGAGGCATCAGAGCGTGAGTTCCTGAGCCAGCTGTGTGAGGTACTACTTCTCATTTTCCTCCCCGACTCCTACCATGGCTGTACCACGATACGACATATCCTCCGCGAAATCATCACTTCCTCAGGTATCTGAATAAATGTTGTCTTGGTCTCAAATCCATAAAAACGCTTTTGTCCTGAAATTATTTTAAGTAGTAAGAAGCTTTCAAAATGATCAAAATGTTTTTGTGTTTACAAAAAAAGACCATACAATTGGCTCTTAGCTTGGTAGATTTGTTAAGTGTCTGTATGTCTCTCGGAATCATTGCTTTAGCTGACAATGTGGTGTCTGTGTAACTTATGTCTGTGTTATCACTGGTATTGTGAAGTCTTGTGTGTCTGATGCTAGTACTTACAGCTAGTAATTTTAGTGTTTTTGTGACTCTAATAATGGTATTACAGCCAATGGTGTCGGTAAATGATCATGATACTGATATAGTCTGTAGTTACAAGTGTTTATATAACTCTGATAACAGGATTGCAGCCAATGGTGTTGGTAAATGATCATGATAATGATATAGTCTGTAGTTACAAGTGTTTATATAACCCTGATAACAGGATTGCAGCCAATGGTGGACATGGTGTGTGACCCAGACTACATCAATGAGAAGCTCATTGCTTACATTGATTACCGGCGCCAGGTCTCAGAGGACACTAGACGTACCTACTTGTACGCTGCTAACTATGAAGACTTTGTCAAGATGATTGGCAAATGTGAAGACATTGAGCATTTAAAGCAAATCAGGTACGCTTCTCTGGTTATTTACTCATTTGACCCAATTCTTAATTCAGGATTTAATTCAAAGTAATTCCTACAGTGTGGACAAGTTTAGGTTGTCAAATTTTCGGAGCAATCCGCTCCTTCTTCAAGACACAGTGAAACAGAACAGTTACATGTACATATACATCATATTATAAGAAGATAGAACTGATATACTTTAATTGAAAATATAGCTATTATATAAAACCAATAGTCCTCTCGGCTAAAGACAGCCGAAGGCAGCAATTAAGCTGAGAGCATCGCGGACAAGGAACGCTGATGTAGAGGACATAGCTATATTTTCAATTATAGTATATCAATTCTATCTTCTTGTATATGATTGCTACGAAAATTTGACAACCTAAACTTGTCCACACTGTTGGAATTACTTCCTTAAGTAATTCGTATCCTACGGACATACCTCCATTAGGATCCAGTGTTATATGGGATTTTACCTTCTATATTACTTCTTTGACCCTTACATTGTTTATAGATATAGATCAATTACACCAGGACATTGTGTCAGTATTTTTTATGTTAATGTTATGTTAATATCTCAACATAAAATATTCCACCTTTGGAGTACATTGCATGTCCTGATTATTTCAGATACAACATTATAACAGAAATTATACAGGCTACTACTATCAAGAACCTACAGCAGGAACAGGCTGGTACAGGTAAATCTGGCTGGTACACAGAGCTGGTACAGGTAAATCTGGCTGGTACACAGCTGGTACAGGTAAATCTGGCTGGTACACAGAGCTGGTACAGGTAAATCTGGCTGGTACACAGAGCTGGTACATGTAAATCTGGCTGGTACACAGAGCTGGTACAGGTAAATCTGGCTATTACACAGCTGGTACAGGTAAATCTGGCTGGTACACAGAGCTGGTACAGGTAAATCTGGCTGGTACACAGAGCTGGTACAGATAAATCTGACTGGTACACAGAGCTGGTACCGGTAAGTCCTGCTGGATATACAGAGCTGGTACAGGTATTTCTGGCTGGTACAGATAAAACTGGCTGGTAATCAGAGCTGGTACAGGTAAGTCTGGTTGGTACTCAGAACCGGTATTGGTATTGCTAACATATGTTGTCACTGACGGGTACACAGAGCTGGTACAGGTTAAACTGGTAAACAGAAAATCTCTTACCCCTTCTGTGATGATATAACAAAATATTTTTAAATCAGTGATGGTATAAAAACAGGACTTGGGAACTTTATTCGACCAAAAATGTGTAACCCATCAAAACTGATGATTCCAATCTTTTGGGAAGGAAAGGAAATGCAATATTTATATAATTCAACATGCATGGTGGATGTCCCAAAGACAGATACAATGATATCAAAATTACACTTGTTGTCAAATTGTGCTTGATATTTCATGTTGATAAAATTGAATAGACATTAGGTCTATCATACTGGCGTTTTGCATAGACCGTCACGTCTTCACATATAGCCAACGTCTATCAGTCTACCATTGCTTGTTACTTTCACACACTGTAATGATACAGACTTAGCACTTTGCAATGGCGACATTCAGGCACTGTTTAATTTGAATACCACAATATGTAGAGACCCACATCAGTAGATCATAAGTGTTTTTTTAAGAGCTTCCAACAACTGAACAGTTTCTGGGACTGTATTGTCTTCACTGTATATTACTGTTCTCAACATCTTGTATCAATTGTATTTATTTACACTGTATTTTGCATTTCTAGGGAAACCTGGGTCACCAAAAGGCATGGCTAAGGGAGAGTTGTTAAAATCCAGAAACTTGAAAAGATATATTAATCAGGTAAATATGAATGTCACATTCTGTACAGAAAATTACAGTTATAATTAGTACTGCTCATTACTGAAAGGACTGACTGTCACTGCTGGTGTTACGATTGGAAGTCTGTATGATACTGCTGGTGTAACTATTTCAATAGAAATAAGTATGACACTGCTGGTGTGATTACCTGGAATAAGAAAAAAAAGTTTGTATGACACTACTGGTGTTACTATTAAATGTCTATGACACTGCTGATGTTACTACAATAAGTTTGTATGACACTGCTGATGTTACTACAATATGGTTGTATGACATTGCTGATGTTACTACAATCAGTTTGGATGACACTGCTGATGTTACTACAATAATTGTGTATGGCACTTCTGGCATGACTATTAGATGTCTATGACACTGCTGATGTTACTACAATATGGTTGTATGACATTGCTGATGTTACTACAATCAGTTTGGATGACACTGCTGATGTTACTACAATAATTGTGTATGGCACTTCTGGCATGACTATTAGATGTCTATGACACTGCTGATGTTACTACAATAATTGTGTATGGCACTTCTGGCATGACTATTAGATGTCTATGACACTGCTGATGTTACTACAATAATTGTGTATGGCACTTCTGGCATTTCTATTAGATGTCTATGACACTGTTGTTGTTACTGTAAGAAACTTTTATGACACTGCTGATGTTACTACAATATGTCTGTATGACACTGCTGATGTTACTACAATGATTGTGTATGGCACTTCTGGCATTACTTTTAGATGTCTATGACACTGTTGTTGTTACTATAAGAACCTTTTATGACACTGCTCATGTTACTACAATAAGTTTGTATGACATTGCTGATGTTACTAAAATATGTTTGTATGACATTGCTGATATTACTACAATAAGTTTTTATGGCACTGCTGATGTTACTACAATATGTTTGTAAGATATTGCTGATGTTACTACAATAAGTATGTATGACATTGCTGATGTTACTACAATACGTTTGTATGACATTGCTGATGTTACTAAAATATGTTTGTATGACATTGCTGATATTACTACAATAAGTTTTTATGACACTGATGATGTTACTACAATAACTTTGTATGACATTGCTGATGTTGCTACAATATGTTTGTATGACATTGCTGATATTACTACAATAAGTTTTTATGGCACTGCTGATGTTACTACAATATGTTTTTATGATACTGCTGGTGTTACTATTAGAAGTCTATGACACTGTTGTTGTTACTACAATAAGTTTGTATGGCACTGCTGATGTTACTACAATAACTTTGTATGACATTGCTGATGTTGCTACAATATGTTTGTATGACATTGCTGATATTACTACAATAAGTTTTTATGACACTGCTGATGTTACTACAATAACTTTGTATGACATTGCTGATGTTACTACAATATGTTTGTATGACATTGCTGATGTTACTACAATCAGTTTGTATGACACTGCTGATGTTACTACAATATGTTTTTATGATACTGCTGGTGTTACTATTAGAAGTCTATGACACTGTTGTTGTTACTACAATAAGTTTGTGTGACATTGCTGATGTTACGACAATATGTTTGTATGACATTGCTGATGTTACTACAATATGTTTGTATGACATTGCTGATAATACTACAATAAGTTTGTATGACACTGCTGATGTTACTACAATAAGTTTGTATGACACTGCTGATGTTACTACAATAAGTTTGTATGACACTGCTGATGTTACTACAATATGTTTGTATGACACTGCTGGTGTTACTATAAGAAGTTTGTATGACACTTTTGGCATGACTATTAGATGTCTATGACACTGCTGATGTTACTACAATGAGTTTTTATGACACTGCTGATGTTACTACAATAAGTTTGTATGACACTGCTGATGTTACTACAATATGTTTGTATGACACTGTTGGTGTTACTATTAGAAGTTTGTATGACACTTTTGGAATGACTATTAGATGTCTATGACACTGCCGATGTTACTACAATAAGTTTGTAGGACATTGCTGATGTTACTACAATAACTTTGTATGACATTGCTGATGTGACTACAATATGTTTGTATGACACTGTTGGTGTTACTATTAGAAGTTTGTATGACACTTTTGTCATGACTATTAGATGTCTATGACACTGTTGTTACTACAATAAGTTTGTGTGACATTGCTGATGTTACGACAATATGTTTGTATGACATTGCTGATATTAATACAATAAGTTTGTATGACCCTGCTGATGTTACTACAATATGCTTGTATGACACTGCTGGTGTTACTACAATAAGTTTGTATTACACTGCTGATGTTACTACAATAACTTTGTATGACATTGCTGATGTAACTACAATATGTTTGTATGACACTGCTGGTGTTACTACAATAAGTTTGTATTACACTGCTGATGTTACTACAAAAAGTATGTATGACACTGCTGATGTTACCACAATAAGTTTGTATGACACTGTTGGTGTTACTATTAGAAGTTTGTATGACACTTTTGGAATGACTATTAGATGTCTATGACACTGCCGATGTTACTACAATAAGTTTGTATTACACTGCTGATGTTACTACAAAAAGTATGTATGACACTGCTGATGTTACTACAATATGTTTGTATGACACTGTTGGTGTTACTATTAGAAGTTTGTATGACACTTTTGGCATGACTATTAGATGTCTATGACACTGTTGTTACTACAATAAGTTTGTTTGACACTTCTGGCATAACTATATGATGTGTATGACATTGCAGATGTCACTATAAGAACTTTGTATGACTTGCCTAATGTTATTCTCTAACACTGCTAATGGTCATGTTTTAGCTGACCGTGGCTAAGTCAAAGTGTGAGAAGAGGATCCGCTCCCTAGGCGGTCCAGACTACAAGTACTACACAGACAATGCTGATGGTGACAGTCAGGTCGAGAAGGTTTGTATTTACATACTGTGACTTCGTTTCATCATGAGTAACACAAAACCCATTTTCAAAGTTGTAAGTGTCAGTTTAAAAGCCACATTGATCATAGGTTTCTAAATTATACAAAGATATATTTATTTAATATTTTCTCTTCTATCCTTTTTGTTGAAAGCTTTAACAAACAATGTTTGTCACAGTGTGTTAGTTACAGTAATGGATATGCACATTCCTAAGATAAATATATAAACAATATACAGTTAGTTCCCAATATTAAATTAAAGCTATCATTAATCTTCAACCAGTATGTAGGATGTCAGAATTCCCTTCTGATATTTAATTAATCTTTTATTAGTATTCAGAATTGTTTCACAATCCAATAACTTTAGAGCTATTATTGTTAGCTATAAACACACTGTATATTGGAGAGCAGGAAAGCACTTTTTTCCATATTAAAAGATTCATCGGTCTTAAGCAATGAATTGAGACAAAAATATAAGAAGAAAAAAATAGGAAGAAATCTAATTAATCTATTTCAGGTGATGACTTTTAGCGAAGTGATGGATTCTCCCTTGGCTAGACAAGAGCTCTTCAAGTTCCTCAAACGAGATGATAATGAGTCCTTATTAGGGTATGAAATTTGAATAATCAAGTCGCTATTAAAAATTTAACATGGTTGATAAGATTATGTTTGATGTTAAAGATTTATATATACGTTACCTGGCATGATGTTATATGGTGTATATACAGCGAGTGATTATCGATTAAGATGTTAAATATAACTTACAAACTTCAGCTACAGTCAAATCTATATTAAGAGAAGTGAAGACCACCCAAAACATATTTTTGTATTACATGTCAATTTCTAGGGTTGCTTTCCCACAAGTGTATTGCTTTGGGTTCACTGGTGTTAGAGAAGACAATTTGTTCCCCACTCTCAATATTCAGGAGCAGAATTAACCTGCATGTCTTCCAAAAGCACTTGATTTACAAAAAGAATCATGATAGAAAAATCTAAATAAAACTGGCATGATCAGTAGTTTAAAACCTATTTGGATCTCCTGTTGAAAATATAACTACATGTATTGTACTGATTCAGAAAAAAGGAGACAATTGAGACAGAATTGTCTAACATTTCAAAGAGGCGCATATTTCTTACTTTTGTTTTATCCAGATTTTGGAATGCTGTTGAGAAGCTCCGATCTGCTGACAAGGTAAGAAATGAACCTAGATAATAATGGTTACTGGTGAACATCATTTCAAACCTATATGATAATGGCTGATTCAGTGATCTCAAATATATTCCAAATCTAAAGTGTAGATTGTTTTTTTTTGGCAATTCATTATCATGTTTTATATTAAATGTTTTGGTTGTATTATAAATGCTATCAGAAAGGCTACTGGAATATGTCTTGTGTCATTTTAAAGAAAGTCTAGAAAGTATTTCTTGTTAGTTTATTGAACATCAAGGGCTGTACTTGAAAGCATATTAATTTTGCCATAAGATGATGACTTGTTAACAGAAACATTTTACCTAAGAATTTTATCCTGCTGTGACAGAGATATACAGAGAAAGTTACAAGAATAAGTGGTGTTTTAATTCTTAAGATAATTTAGATATCGCCTAAGACTAGGATATGCATGTATGTGTCTGCCACCTGCTCAGTTTTAGTTAAATTATGGTAATTGAAATTGCTGAGTTACTATACCCCAATATTTTAAACTGGTACTCTTTGTCTCTTAGTCTCAAACAACGTCCTACAATAAAATCTAGAGCTGATACAAATTGCTGAGTAACTATACCCCAATATTTTAAACTGGTACTCTTGGTCTCTTAGTCTCAAACAATGTCCTACAATAAAGTCTAGACCTGATACAAATTGCTGAGTAACTATACCCCAATATTTTAAACTGGTACTCTTGGTCTCTTAGTCTCAAACAACATCCTACAATAAAGTCTAGAGCTGATACAAATTGCTGCATTGTTGAATTTGTGGTTGAATCCTTTCCTGATCATGAAGAGTACAAAATAACACTGCCATGAAAATAACCTGGCCTACAGTACACAGAAATTATACAGAGGCTCTGTATAATTACTGTGTTCTGATAGAGGATGTAGTTGGTACTGATTTCTAACAGTAGAACATTTCGTATGAAGTAATAGATATTAGTTTTAATTGGTTGATTGTTACCACAGAGACAATACCACCAGCTTGGCAGCGATATCTTCTACCAGTACATCTCCAGTTCCACCACTGTGGTCAAAACTGACCGGTCACTTGTCAAAACTATGGAGACCTTCCTCAAGGGGGACACAGTAAGTACCTATCCAGTGTAGTGTCGATAGTGTCAACTTCATTTACACTTGTTTATTGTAAAATGAAAAATAAGACATTTCTTTAAAAATTAGACAAAATAATTTATAAGTAGTGATATTTACTCAAGAAGGGGCTGATTTTTAAGGGTCTTTAGATTAGAAGGATTCACATGGTGCAATTTAAAGTAAAATTTAATGGTCCATAGTCAATGAAGATTAGAATTTACACTCAAGAAGGAACTGAAGGAAAACATGTGTACATAACAATAGTTCTGTAGAATACTAATTATAGGATTAAAATTGTCGAAACAAGACAAGATATTGCCAAATTCAAGCTCTGAAATCTAATATTTGAAGATATTAACTTAAGTATTCACCTTTTTTTTGTGACAGAATTTACAGGTGGTACCACAAAGTCCTGTAATTACCTGTACCAGTACAAGTATTTCAGATAACATTATTCAGTCGGGTCTTAAATGTAGTTGATTCTTTGTTTGTGTCCACAATCAGGGCCCAGATGCTTTCTATGAAGCTCAGGACCAAGTTTATCAGGTGCTTCAGAAAGATCACTACCCTTCTTTCCTTGTGAGTGACATCTATTACCGATTTATAATAAGTGACGATGATGAACGTATGGAGGCAGCTTCTGTATCCTCTAAAGGTGAGGCCATAATATCATGTAATATTTAATGTTGATGGTCACGAGGCAGCTTCTGTACCCTCTAAAAGTGAGACCAAAATATCATGTAATATTTAATGTTGATGGTCCAGAGGCTGTTTTTGTATCCACTAAAGCATCTTGTATTAAATGCATGTAGGCTGTTCCTGTAGACTTAATAATATGCAAATCTGGCCCATAGGATAACATTCAGCCTTTCACCAAAATGGCCAGGATCAATTAGCGAAGTTGTTGTTGCCCAGATTTTCTGGAGTTAAGTTTCCTCCTTCCCACAATATAGGAGGCACTGAAGTCTAGTTGTAGGATACCTGGCTTGCGACCCAAGGGTTGCTGGTTGGAGTCACGTCACGGCACTGTGTTGTATCTGAACAAGATACTTTACTCCGCTTGTTCCAATCTACTCAGCTGTAAATGAGTACATGGTTTGGCAGTGCTAGAGTTGTAGAATGCTAGCTGTGAGCGCCGAAATGGCAGCACCGGCTGTATGCTCCCCAGGGAGTTGAGAAAGATATTGGCTGGCTGCAAAGGCCCTATAACCATGGATAATAATTTGTGAACCGCTTTGAGATGACCTACAAACTAAGTTGTGATAAAGCGGTTTATCATCTATATACTACTTTATACCACCTACTGGTAGCATGATAAATTTATTATCGTGGGTTGTCCGTATGAAAAAAGTTGATAACAACTTGAGAAAAGATTTTCCCATTTCCCAGCATATGGGAACGTATTTTCTCAAAAAAGAATGCTGCTCGCACCGGATGATGTCCTAACCAGAAATAGTATCCACACAAAAGTGATCCATGTAAGAAAATTATCTGTCATAAACATATCAATGAAAATTTACGAAAAAATACTGTGAGAAAAACAACACCATTTTAAGCATAAGTGTGCATATGGAAAAGCCAATGACGAAAAGACTGTTTTAAAAATCTTTTTAAGGTTCATTGTATTTTGTTGCGCAAATCTTTCATTTGTTAACGTTTGTCACAGACCGAGGATTTGCGATCAATGACCATTGAGCCTAGAAGTCGTTTGGAAAATATGGTGTTTAGTTGACTTTTTAAAAATGAAGAATTACATAAGGTGGTAGTATATAAATGATAAATACGTTATCACACAGTATTTTTAGGGTTTGTTGTGAGAACAATTTTCTCATCATGAGCATGTGGATAAAGTCTCGAGTCCACCGATCGCGATAAGAAAATGTTCGAACGACAAACTCTGAAAACAAAGTGTGATAATCAATAAATATAAAAACCTGAAATTATTATTAATAACTAATACTCAAATAACCAGTGTGGAATCTAGAGTGGATGTACAGTGTCTGTGCTGTAACATTTAAGTTAGATGGCACTATGGAAAAATGGAACACCTAGTATATACCTCCAGCACATATACACAATAATGTGGAGGTATGAAATTAGTGCCATAGGACCAGTAGTTAGTGGCTGATAAGGCAGCTCCTGCATAATTATCAAATTATATTGATTGTATGAATGGTATATCTGTGTATTATTAAGTGCCCTAGAGTGGCTTATTCTCGCTTGATAGGACACTATATCAAATGCTGCATATTGTACTAAACCTCTAAATGTGAGGCATTCTGTGAATGAATTCATATAATCAAAACTTATCTATCAGTGATATGTGACATTGTTATACATATATAAAAAAAAATGTACTACATATGTGTTTTAATTTTAAAACAGACCAGTTCTTTTTTGGACCCACTGAAAGTTTCCTGGAACCAGAAGATGAGGACGACTCTGAAAATGGAGATCTGTTTGCTAGTGAGTCATACGCAGCTCAGCAAAGACTGGAAACGCTGGATGAAAAGATCCGCAACAAGACACAAGCCATTCAGGCTGTGAAAACATCAAAGAAAACCGACGATGCAAAGGTGAGGCCTATTATTATCTCCCTTTAAATGAGTGTCCTACAGTGGAAGATGATGAAATTTTTTGTTATCACAGAGGATGCAAGGGTGAAATTTAATGCAAATTTACACTGATGTTGGAGTCTTTTAGTGTTTTTGTCTTATTTCAATTTTATTGTTTAAGTTAGGGTCATTCCTAATTAATTGTACCGGAGAGATGGGAGGTAACCATTAATATACAATGTATGATCTGCATAGGTGTCCTTATATTAGATCACTATTCAGATTTTATGGGTGGTGGGGTCTCTAAAACAGTTCCTCCCACCTTCCCCTATGGTTTATTCTGGAACAGCCCTTACCAACAATCTTGTTTTTTTTATGTTTTTTTTTAGGTCTACATTAAAAGAATGATATGTAATATATTACATCTGATAATAACTCTGTGAAAAAGTTGTAGCAATATGTTGTTATTGTAGAAAACTAAGACAGCCATTTACGATCAGTCAAATCATCTAGCGTAGAATTACTACTGTGAAACCCTGTTTAACCAGATTCTTCTCTACCCAACAAAATCTCAGTTACAACAACTGTGCAGATAAACAAAACAGATTTTGCCTCATGAAAACTTTAAATACTGGTATCACATTAAAATCAGTGTTCTGATGTTAAATTTTCAAGATAATTCTGAGGATTGGATGTTGAGGTTATACTAAACATGAAACTTCGGACATTTAACACCCCATATCGTCACCTTAATAGATTTTCAGAAAATGAAGTGTTCTTTTTTCTTTTAAAAACAAAAATATTGTCATTCAGCAATAAATATAATAAAAAAAACAACATTGAATGTTAGAACATATGATAAAATACAGTTGAGGGACATAATATTACAGCGTTTTCTTATTTTGACAGATTGGTAAAGTAGAGAAGGATATGGAGAAGGAGAGAGAGAACTTAATGAATGAGAAGAAACAACTGGAGGCTCATATCCTCCGCATGCAGAAGTGGTGTGAGAACCAGGGCAAGTGGCGAGCCCATGTGTACGAAACGGAGGTGAGAAACAGTACAGTATATAGTGTATCCTGTCTTTGAAAAATCTATAGGTCAAGTTTACGTCTGTGAAAAAGAACTGTCATATATATATTACCGTAGAATACATACATTGGTGAAAGTTATAGGGTATTAAATATTCAATATTTAACAGCAGTTTAGGAATTCTAAGGACATGCATGTTCAATACTCGTGGTATGAGTGATTAAAGTAGGGGAAAATGTAGTTATATTTCTGTTTTAACTCTGTGATTATGTGAACAAAAAGAAACTGCCTTTATAGATAATTATGCATTTCCATAAAATCGGTCCCTGTAGACATTTGAGGAGGGAGAGAAGAAGACACCAGTGTTTGTTCTGATCATACACCTGGTGGGGGCCGGTATGAGTCAAAACCTCCAGAAGAGTAGTCATGGATGGGTTGTCTCCCGTACACTGCCGGAATTTCACAAGATGCATAGACAGCTCATACAGGTAATTATTATTCATTATCATTAATTGTGTAGGTGTATGTCGGTAGTCCATTTTCAGTTACCCTCTAGAATCAAACAGTTTACTCCTCTAAAATCTACCAATAACTTTCTAGGGTTGACCTGCCGTTAACCCCCTAGGATCAACCAGTAACTCTGTAAAATTAACATGTAATTAACTCACTCAAATTAACTGTCAACTCCTCGAAAATTAACTGGTTACTGTTGAGAGTAAATTAACAATCCTTAAGAATCAACCAGTAACGCTCTAAAATCTAATGGTAACCATCAAGAATCAAACTATTAATTAAATCTCCAGGCCCCGGGTTAGAAAAAAAAATAAAAATGAAAATAAGTACAATAAATCAAGAACATATATGATATCATTTCACTGCAATTATTGGCAATTACCTGGTATTCGATTTTTTTCACTTCCCACTTGTTAGAGATAACCAACTTTTGAGCAACTGGGACCAGAACTTAGGTGTTAACCTACAGAAATGATTTGACACCCTCTCTTGTAACATCATACATTTATAAGCTACTGTTGTATATTGCAAGCAGCATTACATAACACCCCAATGCCATTTTTAACACACGTGTTAGGTAACCCAGTAAACCCGGTGTAGCTTAATGCAGTATTGCATGTACGACACTAATGCCACCACTTTCATTATATTTACTTATCATGAACACCTATTTGTACACAGATTGGATCTTGGTTGAAGAAGAAGGACCTGCCTACCATAGGAAGGTTCACAACAGTAGATGACAAGTTTATACAGGAGAGCAAAGTGGCCATCAATGAATATCTCAGTGTAAGTCATCATTATTAAGTGATCTAGGAGTGGATAATCTTCAGAAGATGTAGATTTCTAATGAATTCTTGATGATATTCCTTGAAAACACCATCTCAGGATTGTTGGTTCTCTCTTCTCTTTATTTTCAGTTTCTTGTTCCAGTATTTCTTGAAGCTGAATTCTCGGTCTTCTCAATTTTGACAAAACTTTACCTGTAATTCTTGTACCTCAAGACCTGAAATAGGATGAAAGTGATTGACGTTTCTGTATTTGATCATGAGTTATACTCCCTTTTCTGTGGTGTCTCTCAGCGCACCTGTATTCTTATGACCTTATATGTTGGACCCAAACAAGACAGCATATGGTAATCGCTAATCAGTGTAACTTAATTGATATAAGTAAGCATGTATTGAATAATGTCTTTGCTCCGATGTGATTCCAGGCAGTGATAAAGGATGAGCGGATGGCTCAGAGTGAGGTTCTGTGCCGATTCCTGACCCCGACACCTGACTACCTTAAACAACAGGAGACCGCAGCAAAAAAGAATACATTCTTCCTTGGCAGTTTGCTCAAAAGGTATTGTCTACAAGTATGTTTGGATGTAAAGTACAGTTGTAGAACCTGTTTAGAGAAACTTTCTTATTAGCAATCATTATGTGTTATCGTCAGCTTCTTCTATTCTTTTATTTTGTTGTCATATACCAATGTCATGATTAGACATTAAACCAGTTAAACAATCAATTTTATTTTATTGTTTTCACGAAGATGTCATTGTTCTTGATGTCAGTTGATGAATTACAACGCAGCACGCTGATGTCAAAACTTGTTTTCTATATAATCCTATTTCACACGAATCATAAAACATGAATTGTTGAATTGTTATCTTTTATAAGTTGACCCTTTATTACTACCTATTATGAAGTACTGGATATGTAGAACAGTCTTTAAAAAGAGGGTGATCCCATACTTGAATGACGTTTCGAGACAAAAAAAAATATCTGCAAAAGATTTGGATGATTTCACAGAAACTGACTTTGAATTATTGGTCTGAGGTACACTCAGGAAAACGTTTGTAAAATGAATATTATTTCATTGCAATGTTGTTATTTTCTAATTTAAGCCTTCCTAAAATTGGCCAGGAATCCCACGAGAATGAGGATGAACTGCTGTTTTCTGTGGAAGATAGGTATACAGTAAATAACTACCATTTTGTTTTGTTACTGTAATAAAGTGTATCAGTGTCCTTGTATACATGATATGCACACATATCTTACAGTATAAAGAGTACTCCAGATTTAACCAAAGGTGAGGGGCGGGAGGCACTTTTTTAGAGACCCCTTCACCCATAAAATCTTACCGTTTAACTAACACTGCATATACATACACATATTTTTATTTTGAAATGAATGCAAACACATAATGTATATCATTTGTAGCTTTAAGACATTATAAGTTAATAAAAAAATATTATTTGTACAATTCACTGAGTTGTAACACAATCTGGGATGCAGAGTATGGGCACATTTGGTCGTTACATGTTTAGATCGGGGCGCCTCCCACCTGAGTGGACTGGTTTGTGGGAACCATTTTATCTGTCAGTGTATTCAAACATTTAATGTCGTGTTTCGTTGTGTCGTGTATGAATTTGTAAAATTATCAAGTTTATGTAGCAGTGGTAATTGAAATCTGAATTGACCGCCATGATGGAAACTTCCGCCTCTCTTCTGATATAGGTCAGAATTCTATATATGAGCGCCATGACCAAACATTGAAAGTGAAGTAAATATGGTGACACAAGTATTAATACCATATTTGGTGATGTAGGCCATATAAATTAACAGGAATTGAGAAAACATCACGCGTGATCTGGCATGGCGGTAGTTGTTTGATTTCAGTACAGTTCAGTTATTTCAACGATCATGCATTATTTGCTAATATTATACTCATGTTAGGCGTTAGTTATAAGAAATATATAGATTGAAAACTTCTTATTTCACTCAATCCGCCAGTATCGGATCAATTTGTATCTCTGATGACGTATAACAAACCGTCTCAATGTCAGAAGCTATGTTTCGCAGTGTGCTCATAGCAGTAAAATTACGAAAATGAAATATAAAATGTACAAACAACAACCACAAAACACATAAAAGCATTTGAGGTGAGTAGTGTTTACTATGTAAACTCGGGGTAATGCTCACGTTCACCTGTACAGGTATCACTGAATCATTAATGATAATATTTGATTGACCAATTATCAGACCAAAACGTAAACAATGGGGGTATTGTCTGTGGATAAAACAGTTTTGCATTTGAAATTGGTTGGCGGATGGCGATATGCAGGGGATGGCGGTATGCAGGGGAAGGCGGTATGCAGGGGATGGCGTTATTAACGGGGGGTTTATATAGTGTGGAAATCCGTTCCATTGGAAAACTTGGCGATATCCAGGGTTGGTATTATAACGGGGGGCATTATACCGAGGGATTACTGTATATTAATACAGGTGCCTCCCGCCTCCCCTATACAATAAATTATGGAATAGTCCTAACCTGAGCAAAAGTCTCCTACACAGAATTCACCATTGTCTGCCATATCATATACTAGCTTTTCTCATTATTAAACTTTTTCGAAACTTATCATTAGGATGAAAATAATAAACTGATGGAAACAGGGACTTTGGAGTCTTTTACAGGAGTCTGCAATTCAATTGATGCAGTCATAGTGTTTGTACTCTTAAGTTTTGTTTTTGTTTGTATTAAAGTTTGTTAAAGTTGGCAACCTGGTCAGCGCATAGACCATAGAAAGGGCCATGCCTAGCGTTCCAGGAACATTAACGGCACAACTCTACATATAAAATTTAGATTCTATGGAGTGTCTTCCTATAATAATTTATTTTTATATTAAACTTATATACATGTATACAACCTTTCACATGATGCAGAGTATGTCTCATGAAGAAGCTATATGTAGCAGTCAAAGATTCTTATTAATAGGTAAATTATATCCCATAATAACTTTTTAAAATTAGTCGTCTATGAATAGTTATTACCTGGTATTTCAAGAGTGTTATATTTCATATTGAGGATGGCCTAGGAATGGATTGTGTTCTAACAGGAATGTACTATCGTAAAAGAGGTTTCATAGTGAATTACATTTTGAAAAAATAATATCTTCTCACTCATAATTACAGCTCTAAGCTAGACAGAAGCAAAGACTCCATAGCAGAACCTTTCTACAATCTGGTGAATGAAGTGTTTGAGCTGCGTGGCATGTTTAAGTGGCTGAGGAAAAGCTTCATAGCCTTTGTAGAAGTCAGCTTTGGTAGATCTATTAACAGGTAAGCAACATATGATAAACTGGGGTATTCAGGTTAGCTGTTACATCTACCACATAAACTCAGATACTCAGGCGAACTGATCAATTCACCGTCATCAAAGAGGTCGAACTGATCAATTCACCGTCATCATAGAGGTGGAAGTTAAACTGTTTTCGAAAGCTTCAGAATAAGTTTTCAGTTACTGATTGTGTTCAAAACAAACTTAGCGTATGTTTACATTATCTGTTATACAACACTGTAATTGCGTCTATTTTATCAGTATTTATACCATGATGCCTTTCACAGTATTTCTGATCACCAATTTATAAATAGCACTTGCCATAGAAGTACATGTGATGTAGATGTGTGCTGAAGGAAACAGTGTGCCCACTTGTATAAAACATCTCAACTGTTGAGATTTCCTCAAGTCTACGATTTCCCATAGACAATACATTGCTTGAGATTTCCCTTACCTTTGAGATGTTTTATACAAGTGGGCGCAGATATTCACTTCAGCACTAAAATTTGAGTGTTTTAATATCAGTTGTTAACACTAACATCAAATTGAATTTTTTTTTTTTGAAAATCGGTCACAGTCAAGAAAATCAGTACAGATTTAGTAGATGTACAGTAACTCAAAAATACGATTTGACCACTATGACAGTAATAACCGTAGGGAATATTTTGTTTCATTAGACAGCTGAGGGATACTGTGGACTGGATCTTCTCTGAGCCAATGGTCATCTACTATGTACGCATGTTCAAGGACTCGATGTGGCCAGAGGGCAAGCTGGCTCCTTATGCTGAGGCTAAAAGTGAAGAGAAGAAATTTCGGACACGGATGGAGGCCAAGGAGAAATTTCTTACCAATATTCCAGGTATTTTTGTTCAGGGACGTTCAGAATTTGTGCACTTATACAATAATTTAAAAAGAATATTAATCAAACTGGTTTCAGCCTGATAAAAGTGTTGCCAGTCTGTTGATAAATAAATATTACAGATACAAAAACAAAATGAAAGTATATCAAGCTAAAGCACTCACATTTAATGAAAACAATTTCTCGAACTGTAAAATCCACTGAAATTGAACTGGTGGGCTACACAATACTGTTTATAAATCTGGGGGTAAGTTTAAAACAATAAGTATTTAATTGATTGATTGAATGATTTGAAACTTCCTCACATTAGCTTATAATTAGTTCATTGACAAGCTTAAAGAGTGAATTTTTGAAAACCTAATATATAACTTCCAATAACAAGGGAATGATTTTTTTTTAAAACAGATTAGCGCCGTGTTAATAATTGTATGTATGCCACAAGGGAGTTAATGCCAACTGCCTTGTGATTGTGGAGACCCCAATGTGTACAGCCAGTATATGACGTTTAAAATATTCTATTAAATAAAACAATTGTCTCCTCTAAAAACAAAAACAAATATGTTTTGGAGATTTTCTTTTGAGCGTAGGTTTACAAGCGGATTACTAGGGTAGAAGTGATAATATTTGCGAAATTGTGTATTCAGATGCTCTGAAGTCTCTGCTGGGTGAAAACAATGCTCGAAGAGGCTCTATCAAAGTGTTTGAAGTCCTCCAGGATACCAGATTAAATAAACATCTGTTTTATGTAAGTATAAATATAACAGGTGTGCTGTAATATCTTCATTTATCAAAATAATGAGAATAACTTGAGAATCTTAAACTTTGTGGAGAAAACTTTAATAGATGAACTTTGATATTTGAAATCCGTACAAACCAAAACTTAAAGGAATCATGTTGGTTTGATTTTAATAACTTGTACTGATATAGAAATTATTTTTTTTGTGATTTATAATAACTTTGAATGCTTGATTGCTCACAGTTATTTATTTTAATTTTTGTTCATTTGTAGATTCTGTTAGAAGTAGTTTTGATGGAAATATGCCCAGAGCTGAATGAAATGGAGATACCATCGTCCTCTACAGAAATCCTTACATTATGATGGTAATGGTTGTCATGGCAACATTAAAGAGTTTAATTTATCACTTTTAAGTCCTTTAACCCTTTTCAAATCTGGAGATTTTGTCAATATGTTCTGGTGAACTTTATTCCAAGCAATCATCAAAACATTTCGGGACCCTCTATCGCCTATACAGCAAGTGTGTCCCAAATTAGCCCTGATCTAACCTACATTCAGTGGCTCTTGATTCTTAACTTGATTTGGCTTAATCTCCCATGTCATTTACAACGACTGGACTCTACACCAATCATTGGATATCCAATGGAAATCTTCTTTATGCAGATGATGTAGCTTTTGACAGTAATTCTGTATTGCCACGATCAAATATTGTATATGGTACTTATTTTATTGGTAATCCTATTTCAGCGGTTTTCTGAAATGCTATTCCTTTATTTATTTACCCAGTCGAACTTTTGCCCTTTGCCCAAGAAATCAATTTTTCTTCCAGTGTTAATTTCGCCCTTAACATTTCATAACTATGTATTTTATGTTGTATACATATATTCTGTGTAATGATATGGTCCAATTTGTTTTATTAAAAGCGGAACTCATGCAGTTGACTGCCTAGGAAATAGCCATGGGTCAATATTCAATCTGTCACCAGATGGATGTTTTGATTTTGGATGGTCATAATAGATTTCTTAAATCAAAAGACTTTCTAGATGTGACGATGTACTATTAATGTTTGCGAAAATATTCAATGTACTACACAATATTTTTGTATCGAGTGCTGAAATCAAAATAATGCCATGAAACTATGTTCTCCAGTAAAGCATGTCAGATTACTGTAAAAGTGGACATTTTTGGGTTGTGGCTCCTGAAACTGATGGCTGGGTGACAATGGATCTGAAATCTACATAATCTATTGATCAATATTCGCATGTGGATTTTCATGCTAATTTATATAATACAAAAAGGTGGGAGCATTTCCCCACTGTGAAATTTCCACTTTTACAAATGTATTATATTAACTACTGGTTTAACAGACAAATGGGCTGAGCAGTTGATACAGAATAACTACATTATGGGAGCCGGTAGTGAGAATACTTACAAATGTGGTATAGAACTATGATGAACCACATGTATATTGCTGTCCCTAGTATAACATGTCCCAATCCTGTGATAAGCTTGGGTAGACGATTTTCTGTGTTAATAATTATTTCCATTCCCGACAGAAATACTTTCAGGTTAATTTATTTCTTCTTTGACACAATGTGATATTTAGAGTACCTGTATATAACTGCTTTGGGGCCGTCAGATTAATTAACATTCCAATTATGTGTTTCTGGCTCCTTGGAGAGGACTGTGTTTGTTATGTTACTTGAATTTTGTTTTGAGACTCTTAAGTAAAGGGTACCAGTGTGTTAAACTGTACTACATGGACTACCATTGTCACTGTTGTTAAATATTTATTAATAAATCATAAATATTACTTGTTGCTATGATATAACAGAATTTTGGTAGTTTGAAATTTGAATGTTTGAAATTTAAATTTGAATGTTTGAAATTTGAATGTTTGAAATTTAAATTTGAATGTTTGAATGTGTGAAATTGACATTTGAATGTTTGAATGTTTGAAATTTAAATTTGAATGTTTGAAATCAGAAATAAAATTTCAAAGCCTACTCTTTACCAACATTGCCATCTAGGAGTTATAAATACACGGGATCAAATGAGTGTCCACCAATTTCAAGCTGCAAAGTCTATGAAATCAATGGACATAGAAAGATACATTTGTTTAGGGGAAAATTTCTCTGTTCATCTTATATAAAGAAGGGAGACTACTCTCAGTAAACTACTCTTTTGTGGAACTCTTACTTCACATTATAACTAATGCAATGGTACCCTTTACCTTAATAGATGTCTTCACAATATATCATCCCACCAGTTACCCTGTGTATGTACATGTTATAGATGTCGGCACAATATGTACATGAAATGTTTGAGATTTTTCTTTTGATATACTAAATAGTATATTAAGGGATTTGTGCAATAAACAATAAACAACATTTTATGATTTTTTTTAATCATGAACAATATTTCATTGATCTCTACAATGCTACAATATAAAGTGAAAACCTACCAATTGTACCATTTTGAATAACTCTAGTAGTGTCCATTTCTGGTGTTTCCAAGCTCCGATTATCAGGTTTATGTCAACAAAATTGAAAAGAATTAAAAACATACAAATGTAGGTAATTTCCTCTCAATTGAATATATTTGTTTTGCTATCTTGAGTAATTTCAAAGGATTATCTTCATTAAAATGAAAGAAACTGCGTCTAAAAATCTCCATAACAAAAATAAAATAAAATAAATCAGCGAATCGGAAACTTGTAAAATCGTGATTCGAATCCTGAACCACAGAATACAATACATTAGCTCTAAGAAAGTATAGTACTAGGCCAGCGATCAATCCCTAGCCCATCCCAACTAGCTCTAACAAAGAATAGTACTAGGCCAGTGATCAACCCCTAGCCCATCCCCTCTAGCTCTAACAAAGTGTACTACTAGGCCAGCGGTCAATCCCTAGCCCATTCCCAATAGCTCTAACAAAGTATATTACTAGGCCAGCGATCTCAGCACTAAAATTTTAGTGCTGAGATCGCTGGCCTAGTACTATGCTTTGTTAGAGCTAGTGGTAATGGGCTAGGGATTGGTCGCTGGACTAGTACTATACTTTGCTAGAGCTAGTGGGGATTGACTAGGGATTGAGCGCTGGCCTAGTACTATACTTTCTTAGCGCTAATGTATTGTATTCTGTGCTGGCCTAGTAGTATTCTTTGTTAGGGCTAGTGGGGATGGGCTGGGGATTGGTCGCTGGACTAGTACTATACTTTGCAAGAGCTAGTGGGGATGTGCTAGGGATTGATCTCTTGCCTAGTAGAATACTTTGTTATAGCTAGTGGGGATGGAATAGGGATTGATCGCTGGTCTAGTAGTATACTTTGTTATAGCTAGTGGGGATGGAATAGGGATTGATCGCTGGGCTAGTACTATACTTTGTTAGGGCTAGTGGGGATGGGCTCGGGATTGATCGCTGGGCTAGTACTATACTTTGCTAGAGCTAGTGGGGAGGGGCTAGGGGTTGATCGCTGGGCTAGTAGTATACTTTGTTATAGCTAGTGGGGATGGCCTAGGGATTGATCGCTGTCCTAGTACTATACTTTGTTAGGGCTAGTGGGGATGGGCTCGGGATTGATCGCTGGTCTAGTAGTATACTTTGATAGAGCTAGTGGGGAGGGGCTAGGGGTTGATCGCTGGGCTAGTACTATACTTTGTTAGGGCTAGTGGGGATGGGTTAGGGATTGGTCGCTGTCCTAGTACTATACTTTGCTAGAGCTAGTGGGGATGTGCTAGGGATTGATCTCTTGCCTAGTAGAATACTTTGTTATAGCTAGTGTTGATGTGCTAGGGATTGATCTCTTGCCTAGTAGAATACTTTGTTATAGCTAGTGGGGATGGCCTAGGGATTGATCGCTGTCCTAGTAGTATGCTTTATTAGAGCTAGTGGGGACGGGCTAGGGATTGATAGCTGGCCTAGTAGTATCCTTTGTTAAAGCTAGTGGGGATGGAATAGGGATTGATCGCTGCCCTAGTAGTATACTTGGTTAGAGCTAGTGGGGGTGGGCTAGGGATTGATAGCTGGCCTAGTAGTATCCTTTGTTAAAGCTAGTGGGGATGGTCTAGGGATCGGTCGCTGGCCTAGTAATATACTTTGTTAGAGATAGTGGGGATGGACTAGCCCATCCCCACGAGCTCTAACAAAGTATACCACTAGGCCAGCGATCAATCCCTAGCCCATCCCCACTAGCTCTTACAAAGTATAGTACTAGGCCAGCGACCAATCCCTAGCCCATCCCCACTAGCTCTAACAAAGTATACTACTAGGCCAGCGACCAATCCCTAGCCCATCCCCACGAGCTCTAACAAAGTATACTACTAGGCCAGCGATCAACCCCTAGCCCATCCCCACTAGCTCTAACAAAGAATAATACTAGGCCAGCGACCAATCCCTAGCCCATCCCCACGAGCTCTAACAAAGTATACTACTAGGCCAGCGATCAATCCCTAGCCCATCTCCACTTGCTATATCCAAAACAAACTAGAGGGAAAGTTTCCGTATTTTCCGAGAAACAAAAACTTAAGAAAATATCTGGTTTTTTCCTCCAATGGGACAGATTTTCTTGAGTTAATTCCTCAAAGGTTGTCTAGTTCTACCAAGCTATCTATAAGATCTGGCTCCCACTACACCAATATCTCACACGAACACGGCATCTTAGCCTGTCGTGCTTGCGTGAGACATACATGAAGTCGAATGTCCTTCCAAAGAGAGCTCGGTACATGTAGAACTTTTCAGGTTTATTTTCACGTTAGACTATTTTATATTAAATGGAGAACACTACCTACATGGCCTTGGTGCAGCCATGGGTACCAAGATTACTAATCATACGTCGATGTATAATAGTGGCCACTTAGAATCAAAGCAACCTACAGATACCTAATCAAAACCACTCCACTGACTTATCCGTTAGTATTGGGAATTAATTTTACTAGACCATCCTATGAACAGCAGCAGCAGATCTCGGTGGAGAAAAAAGCTTGTGTTTGTACAGCTGCTCCACACACATGTACACCAACATGGTAACAACAGGTTGTGTTGAAAACCTACCGACACCGATCACCAAACGCTAAATAAGATAACTGGATTTGGATAATAATGCCTTCTTGTAGGCCCCACCTTCTTTGCACGGGGCTCAAACCTACTTTGGTCGACAGAGTGAAGAAAAAAGAGAGGTCGATATACTTATATGACGTCTTGCATTTAAGTAAGAAACACCTTTCCAGAACCACCGGTGCTTGCTTACCACAAATCATAAAAAATCTTGCAGATATGTTAGTCAGCGGTAAGCTACCAACGCATACCCATACTAGTACGGTTGCTACTGGTTGTTTCCTAACATGTCACTGCGATATGCAAACTTTGTACATACACAAACACATTTCAATGCAAAGTCACCGGACAAAGTAACCGCTTACGTCATGTCAGTCAGGCAATGTGATATACCTGATCACTTGTGATTTGTGCCAAATTCAGTATGTCGATGAGACCTAAACGCCCTTTTATCTCGGGAATGACAGCCACAGCTGCTCCATCAAGCAGAAGACGTTTTAACATGTCATGCCATACATGACATGGGATGCAGGTTGTTCTCATCAACTATTGCCAAAGTTTGGGCGACAACATTTTGCGAACCTGCTATCCACACGGCACGACTGAAAAATAAGCAGTCCCAGCTCTATCCAATAATGTCCAACTGGCTCTTTTTCGATGTGTTTATTTCAAAATAATCAACTGCCTACCTTTTAACCTGTCCATTGCCACATGATGACAATGAAGCTAGATGTAAATGCTTTATAGAGAAGGCAGGCCAACTCCGGCCAAATCACGACAATTAGAAGCGAACATACCCTTCCCTCTTCGCGGCAGTCATCATTATGTAAGGCTCCCCTACGGTTAAATATCTCAATCCCACTCGGTATACACTTTTCACTTAATATAGCATTCATTATTTATATTTCTATTAACTTTGGGATTAAATAATTCAGTTCAATTGGACCGGCTGCGTTTAAGGAGTATGATGCTATTTGAGATTTAGGAACCTTGATATTCAGCCTCTTTCTGGTGACAAACTTGCCTGAAGTTCGAGTTTAAGAGAATCTGACAAGATGAGAATAAAGAACATGACAAACTCCCTTTCTGATATACGTAGAACGAATATGTAATATATAAGACATTCCATTAATGAGTGGTGTAACGTGGTGTTAAATGGAATAGCACGTGATATAGAGTAAAACAGCAAACGAAAGCTACACAAATTAATATGGAGTAGTTTTAAAGATGAAGTTCAGTATAGTCCCCTTGATGGCCTAATTACGAGTTACAGCGCGGAAACGGTACGGCAGTGGACTGCTCGTTAATCCCAGTCGTCCCTCCAATGACGGGTACACACCACTGTGCTCAAGTCGAAGGTCAAACTTCTGAACCAGTGACGTCACAAATAAGAATATCTCCAGCTTGGCTAGGGATTCTCCAAGACACACTCGTCTGCCTGTATAATATAAATAAAAGACTATTACACGACAGACTAATTCGGCATTTATGTTATCTATGTGCATCATGCAAAATGGAATCTAGAAGTTCTATGGTATGATCTAGGGGCTTTGTAAATGTTTGAGTGTTTAGTTTATTAAATTTTTAGTCGCCCCTTTTCAGAATTTCTGAAAGAAAAAAGAAGGTGAATTGTTATTGACATGACAAAAATAATTCTAGGATACATTTTGTAACAGTATTATAGGCATCCAGCGCCTTCGATTCCGAATACGCAATACTGATAGTTGACAGTCGCTATGAACATATATGCCGGTTTAAACTTAACAAATATTTATACACTGTTTCTGACCTCAAACAATGAATACAAATTCAATAGTACTTCTGAGAATTTAAATGTACATACATCTGCTTATTTGCTTACATGACAGCTGTACGCGCCTGAAATTCAGTTTAATAAACCAACCTGTCAATATTATATGATACATTTAGGGTACTCCTTTCCCCCTGGTCTAGTATATTGAAACCAATTGGCTGTTTGAGGAAAGAAAAGCTTCATTAATTGAAGAAATTTATAAAAGTCCAGTACAAACAAGCAATACACTATAGTTAAGGAAAAGTAAAGTCGGTAAAATATTAACACAATGTGCGACAAGGAACCAGTAAAATATTTGCTGCAGTTTATGGTGATGACTGTCCGCGACCTTTACGAATCGTATTCTCATAATCAAATATTTAATAAAAAAAAATAAGACCGTACTCACCTATGGAAAAGGCTATCATTTGATTGTCGTTTAGCACAGTTCCGTCCTCATCAAGAAATCGGGTGGGGTCAAAGGTTTCCGGTTTAGGGAATACTTTCGGATCTCCCAAAACGGAGTCCAGGTTTGCGATTATCATGGCATTTTCGGGAATGACAAATCCTTTAAATGGAATGTCTCTCTTTGCTCCGTGCTGCACGGAAAGTGGGACTATATTGGCACATCGGAGAACCTCAGTTAACGCCGCTTCACAGTAGGGTAATTTGGATCGGTCCGCCCCAGTCACGGGACGTGATTGGCCGACAACAGTGTTGATTTCCTCAAACATTTTCTCCTGTTTATCGGGGTTATGGAGGAGGAAAAGGACGCTGTATCTGATGGCGGTGGCTACTGTTTCAGTTCCGGCAGCGAACAGATGTAACAGGGTTATTACCAGATTGTCATCTGGTGAAGACAAAGAAGATTGAATAAGTACAATTTTTACTGAGTTCAATTTATATCACAGATTAGTCTTTTTACACATATATATATATATTTGTAATAACACCTTATACGATTTGCCTTTAACGAAACCTGCTTTACATGTTTAAAAATACTTCTGAATATATGGACTGGTTTAATATTATCAATGCATGTGAGCTTATCATATACTGGAGCACACTTATATATATATATATATTGACATTACCTGTGAATACTTGAGTATCTGACCCACATTTGTTTTGTTCGTGAAGGAAAGCGTCTATGAAATCTCTCGTCTCATTTTGATGGAGAGTGTCGCGATGATTTTGAACCTGTTTCGCAAAGTATTCCAAGAACTCGCCGAATAATTTCTTGAATCTTTTTATCTTGAACATGTCGCCTGGTAAATGTCGTAGGGCAGGGAAACAGCTGATCAATCCTGTCGGTTTGTTTATCGTTGCAGCCTCATCCAATAGAGAGACTAACTGAAGAAATTTCTGATCAGAGTGATCAAACCTGTCGCCGAACACAATACTACAGATCACATTCGCTACACTGACATGAACAATTTTGCTGAGATCAAACGGTTGACCGTTGATTTCCATGACGTAGTTTACTAACACGTCGACCTCTTCCCGTACCTTGCTTTCCAAAGATTTCTTTCCGAATCCAAATTCTCGCAATGTTTTGAGGACGAATGTTCTGTTCTGTTTCCAGAGCTCCCCTGAGCTTGCCAGCAAACCTGTCAATACATTTATTTATAATACACATTATTTCACATTGTCATGCTCTGATACTCTTGACCTTGAAAAAATGAAGGTGGGACAAGTGTAAAATATAGAGAGAAACAATACTAGATTATGTTTCCGATGATCGCAAATGAGAAAAACAAATACCAATTCACTTTGTACATCAACCGCATATAACTTACGTTCTTACATACATGTAGTCTTAAATACATTAAACAATCATGTATAATCAACCGTATTAAACAATCAAGCAGCCTCCACTGTATTAAACAAGCATGCAGCCTTCACTGTATTAAACAAGCAAACAGCCTCCACTGTATTAAACAAGCATGCAGCCTCAACTGTATTAAACAAGCATGCATCCTCCACTGTATTAAACAAGCATACAGCCTCCACTGTATTTAACAAGCATGCAGCCTCCACTGTATTAAACAAGCATGCAGCTTCCACTGTATTAAACAAGCATAAAGCCTCCACTGTATTAAACAAGCATGCAGCCTCCACTGTATTAAACAAGCATAAAGCCTCCACTGTATTAAACAAGCATACAGCCTCCACTGTATTAAACAAGCATGCAGCCTCCACTGTATTAAACAAGCATACATCCTCAACTGTATTAAACAAGCATAAAGCCTCCATTGTATTTAACAAGCATAAAGCCTCCACTGTATTAAACAAGCATGCAGCCTCCACTGTATTTAACAAGCATGCAGCGCCAACTGTATTAAACAAGCATACAGCCTCCACTGTATTTAACAAGCATAAAGCCTCCACTGTATTAAACAAGCATGCAGCCCCAACTGTATTAAACAAGCATACAGCCTCGACTGTATTTAACAAGCATGCAGCCTCCACTGTCTTTAACAAGCATGCAGCTTCCACTGTATTAAATAAGCATAAAGCCTCCACTGTATAAAACAAGCATAAATCCTCCACTGCATTAAACAAGCATACAGCCTCCACTGTATTAAACAAGCATAAATCCTCCACTGTATTAAACAAGCATGTAGCTTCCACTGTATAAAACAAGCATACAGCCTCCACTGTATGAAACAAGCATACAGCCTCCACTGTATTAAACAAACATGCAGCCTCCACTGTATTAAAAAAGCATGCAGCCTCCACTGTATTAAATAAGCATAAATCATCCACTGTATAAAACAAGCATAAATCCTCCACTGCATTAAACAAGCATACAGCCTCCACTGTATGAAACAAGCATACAGCCTCCACTGTATTAAATAAGCATAAATCATCCACTGTATAAAACAAGCATAAATCCTCCACTGCATTAAACAAGCATACAGCCTCCACTGCATTTAACAAGCATGCAGCCTCCACTGTCTTTAACAAGCATGCAGCTTCCACTGTATTAAACAAGCATACATCCTCCACTGTATTAAACAAGCATAAAGCCTCCATTGTATTAAACAAGCATACAGCGTCAACTGTATTAAACAAGCATACAGCCTCCACTGTATTTAACAAGCATGCAGCCTCCACTGTATTTAACAAGCATGCAGCTTCCACTGTATTAAACAAGCATAAAGCCTCCATTGTATTAAACAAGCATGCAGCCTCCACTGTATTAAACAAGCATACAGCTTCCACTGTATCAAACAAGCATACAGCCTCCACTGTATTAAACAAGCATGCAGCCTCCACTGTATTAAACAAGCATGCAGCCCCCACTGTATTAAACAAGCATACAGACTCCACTGTATTAAACAAGCAGAAAAGCCTTCACTGTATTAAACAAGCATACAGCCTCCACTGTATTAAACAAGCATAAAGCCTCCACTGTTTTAAACAAGCATACAGGCTCCACTGTATTAAACAAGCATACATCCTCCACTGTATTAAACAAGAATGCAGCCTCCACTGTATTAAACAATCATTCATCCTCCACTGTATTAAACAAGCATGCAGCCTCCACTGTATTAAATAAGCATAAATCCTCCACTGTATAAAACAAGCATGCAGCCTCCACGGTATTGAAAAAGCAAAAAGCTTCAACTTTATTAAACAAGCATGCAAAGCATACAGCCTCCACTGTATTTAACAAGCATGCAGCCTCCGCTGTATTAAACAAGCATACACCCTCCACTGTATTAAACTAGAACACTGACAGGTCAGTAAGGGCCCCGTCTTGTGACAATATATCCCCCATAATCATCAAGAAGCAATCTGCCCATATAGCTGAGCTTGACGTTTGACATTTTGACTTCAAAAAGAATCGCAAGGAAGCAAAATATCCATTTTACATGTACTATGATGTGAGCCTTGTTTCCTTCCACCTCCATATTTGCTGGGCTAACAGAAATGAAATACCGGTGCAATACCCATTTGTTAGTTTTGATTTGTTTTATTTCACCTTATATACCTCCTCCATCAAGAGCCAGGGTCAAAGTCAGAGATCCACTTTGTCTTTGACCTTTGGACCAAAATGACCTTGACCATTAACCAAGTGACCCTGATATTTGGTCAGTTGACTTATTCTTTAATTCCGACCAACTTTGCTTCTTAATATCATAACAAAATGTTAATCAGTAAAAAATACAAAACTTGACCTTGACCCTTTAAACCCCGTAACCTGGACCTAAGGTCAGTTGACTCTGTGTTAAGTTCTGAACAATATTGCTTCATAATAACACAACAAAATGTTCATCAGGGAAAAGGTGCAAAATTTAACCTTGACCTTTGACCCAGTGACCTTGACCTTTGGTCAATTGACTCCATGTTTAATTCTGAGCAACATTGCTTCAAAGTGTCATAGCGAAATGTTCACCAGTGAAAAGATACAAAATTTAACCTTGACCTTTGACCCAATGACCTTGAACTTTAGTCAGTTGACTCCTTGTTTAATTCTGCTCAACTTTGCTTCATAATGTCATAACAAAATGTTCATCAGTGAAAATATTTAAAATTTGACCTTGACCTTTGAACCTAATGACCTTAACCTTTGACCTTGACTTTTTACCTCAATGTGTATTTTTGTGAACTTAACATCTTGACCAAATTTCATGTACAACGGTCAATAAATGACTAAGTTATCAGCCAGGAACAAAATTTGTGGACGGACAGACAGACAGACAGACAGACAGACAGAGTGATTACTATAGGGCACCCGTATCTCCGATACGGGACCCTAACAAGCATAAAGCCTCCACTGTATTAAACAAGTATGCAGCCTCCACTGTATTAAACAAGCATACAGCATCCACTGTATTAAACAAGCATACATCCTCCACTGTATTAAACAAGCATGCATCCTCCACTGTATTAAACAAGCATACAGCCTCCACTGTATTAAACAAGCATGCATCCTCCACTGTATTAAACAAGCATACAGCGTCAACTGTATTAAACAAGCATACAGCCTCCACTGTATTAAACAAGCATGCAGCTTCCACTGTATTAAACAAGCATGCAGCCTCCATTGTATTAAACAAGCATGCAGCCTCAACAGTATTAAACAACCATGCAGCCTCCATTGTATTAAACAGGCATACATCCTCCACTGTATTAAACAAGCATGCAGCTTCCACTGTATAAAACAAGCATGCAGCCTCCACTGTAATAAACAAGCATACAGCCTCCACTGTATTAAACAAACATACATCCTCCACTGTATTAAACAAGCATACAGCCTCCACTGTATTAAACCAGCATACATCCTCCACTGTATTAAACAAGCATGCATCCTCCACTGTATTAAACAAGCATACAGCCTCCACTGTATTAAACAAGCATGCACCCTCCACTGTATTAAACAAGCAAACAGCGTCAACTGTATTAAACAAGCATACAGCATCCACTGTATTAAAGAAGCATGCAGCCTCCACTGTATTAAACAAACATGCAGCCTCCACAGTATTAAACAAGCATACAGCTTCCACTGTATTAAACAAGCATGCAGCCTCCACTGTATTAAACAAGCATGCAGACTCCACTGTATTGAACAAGCATAAAGCCTCAACTGTATTAAACAAGCATGCAGCCTCCACTGTATTAAACAGGCATGCAGCCCCCACTGTATTAAACAAGCATGCAGCCTCAACTGTATTAAACAAGCATACAGCCTCCACTGTATTAAAAAAGCATACAGCCTCAACTATAATATTTCTGAATTAGATATTTAATAAATGTTTAATATTTACTGTACCAGACCTGTAGCATCAACTGTATTAAGCCTTCATAAAATCTCAACTGTGATAAATATGTCAAATCTGCATTTAATATTAACTTACTAGACCTATAGTGTCAACGTATACCTTTTTCCTTAGAAAGCTCTACTATGACGTAAGTCCCAGGTCTATCGGAGAAATCATCAGCTCTTTTCACAAAGGCTTCTTTGAGGTTATCGTATCCGTTGATGACGACTACTGTTAGGCTGCCCAGTTTGATACTGAACACATCCCCGTATTTTCGACGAAGTTTCCTGAAGATTTCTGTTGGTTTTCCTGTCTTCATGAGTCCAATACTTCCAAACAGGGGTAATCCGCGTGGTCCCGGGGGAAGGTTCTTCTGTCTTCTCAGCCATTTCACACTTAACACTAACACAGTAAAAACAACCAACACCACCGTAAGATCGAGTGATTCGAACGCAGCCATGTTTATCGAGGGCGGTGAACACTACTGAGTAACCCACTCGCTCTGTTTCCTTATTTGACAGAAACAATGACACACACATAATCTGTATGTTGGATGATATGCATTTACAATACCCCCTGTTTAGTTGTTTCCTCAAAATCGTCACAGTACAGGATATCCACTTATGATGGCTATTTTATAGATACCGTTAACTCTGAAGTGGTTTACTCTTTAGGTTTTCAATTATGAGTTATTTTATAACATATTTACACTGGTGCATAACATAAACGCGAAAAAATACAAAACAGCAATTTTCTATGAAATAAGGAGATATTGTTTTATTAAGCGATATACTATGTTTATTTCCCCTAAAAACCATGCTCGATTACATTTTAAGATATCTCTATTACCAAATTATATGAAATAATTTATTTAAATTTATCTCTATTTGAATTAACATTTTCAAGTTCCATTAATATGTAAGAGTTACCAAAGTTATCCAAATGATAGGGAGTTAAGATTTGATCAGCCTGGTTGATATCCAAAATATAGGAGTTAAGATTTGATCAGCCTGTTTGTTATCCAAAAGATGGAGAGTTCAGATTCGATCAGACAGGCTGCTATTCAAAATATAGGGGTTTATAATTCAAGGAATAATCGGTAATACTATATTTATTTGTATTGCTGTTTATATTCACCTGTAGACAAACTTACTGAGGTACTTTGTATAGTCGCGGGATAGGGATAAGGCCTCTTAACGTTGCAGTTTCAATACGTTCATATTTATACACTTTAAAATGCGTCTTTAGCTGTGCTTTGTAACATCTTTCAACTATTTGTTTTTTCTTCCTGTAGTATTCTGATTAGAATGTTTTATCTTCCTGTGGTATTCTGATTAGAGTGTTTTATCTTCCTGTGGTATTCTGATTAGAATGTTTTATCTTCCTGTGGTATTCAGATTAGAATGTTTTTCCTTCCTGTTGTATTCTGATTAGAATGTTTTATCTTCCTGTGGTATTCTGATTAGAATGTTTTATCTTCCTGTGGTATTCTGATTAGAATGTTTTATCTTCCTGTGGTATTCTGATTAGAATGTTTTATCTTCCTGTGGTATTCTGATTAGAATGTTTTATCTTCCTGTGGTATTCTGATTAGAATGTTTTATCTTCCTGTGGTATTCTGATTAGAATGTTTTATCTTCCTGTGGTATTCTGATTAGAATGTTTTTTCTTCCTTTGTTATTCTGATTAGAATGTTTTATCTTCCAGTGGTATATTCTGATTAGAATGTTTTATCTTCTTGTGGTATTGTGATAAGAATGTTTTATCTTCCTGTGGTATATTGATTAGAATGTTTTATCTTCCTGTGGTTTTCTGATTAGAATGTTTTATCTTCCTGTGGTATTCTGATTAGAATGTTTTTTCTTCCTGTGGTATTCTGATTAGAATGTTTTTTCTTCCTGTTGTATTCTGATTAGAATGCTTTTTTCTTCCTGTGGTATTCTGATTAGAATGTTGTATCTTCCCGTGGTATTCTGATTAGAATGTTTTATCTTCCTGTGGTATATTCTGATTAGAATGTTTTTTCTTCCTGTGGTATTCTGATTATAATGTTTTATCTTCCTGTGGTATTCTGATTAGAATGTTTTATCTTCCTGCGGTATTCTGATTAGAATGTTATATCTTTAACCTTAACGTAGTTCCAGTACTTTACCGTATTGTACTGTTTGTACTCCTTACTTATACATAATATTACTTGTAGTTAAGTTTGCGAGTTCACCCCTTCACTTACTGCGGGGAGTCCCTTTACTGGTACACTGTATAAGACTATAGCTAAAAATTACTGTACACAGCAGTATTCAATTCCGTGCGTCCGGAATTGCAAGGTTGGGGTGTTACAGTGTACTTATCAATATACATAAAAACGTGGCCTGAGCAATCCAGTGTTGCTCCCACGTTAGTACACGTCTGTTAAGTCAATGTTTTCATATATTACACGAGTATAGTAGATTTATTAAACTAAAACGAAGCCAATAATTGATATATCCTCATATTAAACAGTCAAAAATGCTAAAATGTTTGTTGTTAACAGTTATTTTTTCAATCTCGCTTTTCATACTTTTGTTTGACACCTTATGCACCCATTTGATGACATATTAAAGTCAAGTAAGCATTACTGATAATTTGATGGTCACTTTATCCTTTTCAGGCACATGTTCTTGTTTCATTCTTATGTAGGCAAAAGTCGTTGTGTTTGGACCAACCAAAATCACCATTGCCGAACACTAAGGGCATTGGTACTATTGGTCGATAAAAACACCAAAGCCAAACTTTTGCAGAACGTTGACGACACATGGATGAACTATAAGTAGATTTAATTTTTCAATCTTGTGTCAGCCTGAAACATATATTGGGCCAATATTCTTGAAATTCAAGTATTAATATCTACCACTCCGATCTTTTGAAGACAATCCCGTAGTCCGGTCCGTTATTTCTGGAAATCATGCTTGTGTTCTCAACGTAATAACAGAATAGTAGCACACGTTACAATACAATCTTTTTTAAAGAAGTTCTACTCTGCCGCTTTCCAATTGCCGTTTTTAAAAAGTTCGTATCCAAGATGATACCTTTGACCTGACAATAGACCCTTGTACTCCAGGTGCGGGACTGTAACGTTGGTAACTGGTTTGGATGTTGACATCGCTGACGCCAAAGTATCAGCTGACATCTAATGCATTGTGACGACATTGCCATGCGCATGTAAGTTTGCAAACTAACATAGCAGTTTTGCAAATAAAGTGCAACGACCTTATAGTCTAAAGACAAAAGCAAACAAAAAACTGAATTTGGTAAAATTGCGAAAATAGCCAAAACTGCTTAATATATCATTAAATAACACACCGAGTATCCGTAGATAATAGTTTTGAACAGCTGCAGAGTTATGCAATTCCACAGCGAAAAAACCCCCAATGATGCATTTTACATTAACTGTAATACCGGTTAAAATATTTATGAAATTCGTATCTGTGTAGATAATTATACATTGTGATCCAGGTACTCGTGTCATCGTTAGACATTTTGTCACTATGGCCATGTCCAGAGTGTCGGCCTTTTGACCAATGCAGCATCAAAACCTCTTTTTAAGGAGACCGCGGCGGTATAATGGTCAATTGAAGATATTCCTCGGCCGGCCAGGCGAACGATTTTGTGCCACAAATTGTCAGTTTAACAAAAACGTTTTCCTCCATAATTTGTGTTCCTGTAAATAGGTAATGTTAAACATTTATTATAGAATCTGTAAGATCATCGTGTGAATATAAGGAGAAATATTATTATTTCAAGACTGTTTATAGTAACACTTTAACCAAACGTCTGCGCTAAAAACGTACAATCGTGAAGTATTTAAACCTCATGAATGTGAAATGGGTTCCTAAATATCTGGTGTAAATGATAACACATTTCACGACATGGATGATACTTTTTCGAAGAGAGAATGTGCATAATTTCGATGCAGTTCTTGAAAGACGATTAGTTCTGATTAATAATACGTATATTTACATTTGCCCAGGAACTGATATCATCCAGGGTTTTCTAATATAATGTTTAATCAGTAAGGGTTTGTCGGACACGAACATTTACTACACTGATATTGATATCTATTTAATTATAAACATTGAGAACGACGATACCAGTTTAAATTAAGTTGATTTGGCTGGATTCAACTTGATCTTTTGTCTTTTTACGGTGAGTTTGGTTTATGTAATGGGAGACAACTCTAACGATAATGGCTTATTGAAAAGTTGGGATTTGGAAAAGAAGATGCCGGGAAGATACCTGTTTTATATATTTTTTACATGCATACCAATATATAAATGTAATACAATGCTAACTTTTTATAAATATTCAATCTTTTATCGTGTTTAAATCTAAATAGATATAAAATTGCATTTATAGCTGCTTTAAATAAACATTCAAATGCACGCTTAAAGAATTTGTCCTTTCGAGTTTCGTATTGAACGCTAACTGAAGCAGGTAGGTGCTTAAATAGTGCTTGACTTTGTGTAGATATAAGTTAACAACCCCGTGGTGAATCTTCTTAAATACAACGACTCAACTTCCTAAGGAAATGGTCGCATTTTCAAAATTTCTGGATAATAGAAACATGACATTTGGAGATCATAGCTTACCTTCATTTATAATAATGTCACTACGCAATGTTTTCAGATATGACAAATCGTCACCAATGTCAATTTTAAAATATAGAGGTTCCTCTCTCGATTTTCTCTACACCATCACAATATGTCATGGTAGAGTTGAAAGCTCTATCGGCGCAATATTGCATAAAATAAGTAAACAATTATGAAATGTTGATGTACATCAAAAGAATTGCACAGCCTAATTACTTCAACATTGATCAGCTTCGAAGTCAGGTGTCGCTTATCCGTAATCGTCAAAGGGCAGGTATCAGCCTAGTAATTGGTCCATATTTTATACTTGAAACCAATCAAACAGTTAGCCGCGTGCCTTTGATTTATTCATGACAATTCAAATAGAGTAGAGTAGATATGTGTACAGAGAGCGAATCCCTAAGGTATCGAAGATGCATCAAGTCGTTACTAAAAACGCTGTTGAAGGCATCTAACGCGTGAGCATGTTTCGAGTTTGATAATGATTAACGAATGCACATGATCGTATGGAAACGTATTCCATGGAACGGGTGTCTGAATTATACAATTTCAGGTTTAAACAACATTCAGTTATACTTTTTGAATGTGTTTTGTCGTTGTACAGTCAAGTTTCAAATGACAAACTAAATTCTGTCAATGTCATTATCCACCATTAGGTTGTTCAGGTAGATCGTAGCAATTTTGCTGTTCGACCTTACCCAAATGAAGTGGTTATTTTTTCAATATGTTTCCTATGAAATGGGAAATAATACTGACATTATACAGCTTATGAGAATAGATGTGTCACTATTGTATTTAATAGACGACAATTACCGTTTCAATTTATTCATAATGAAATCAATCGATTCGCCATTTAACCGTTTCTTCAAACTTCAAATATTAAAACAAGTGAAAGAACAAAACACCTTCCAGTAAAGCCGTACATGAATATACTAGAGAGTGTTTGTGATTTCTAAGTTAACTACTGTTTACATCATAACGCACTTGTCTATGCTTACCGATATATCAGACTCTGGCCACAGCCCGGAACTTGTAAGGATATGGACCATAGGTGATTCCAAAGATGCCCTCTTGTGAAGGTAGATTATCTGGGTCCTCGGGTAGTATTTCATACCTTTGGACAAGGGAGGTTAGAAACAGATACATTTCCATCCGTGCTAAGGCCTCTCCAAGACACACCCGTCTCCCTGTGGGTCAAAATAAACCAATGATATCATCATCATCTTTAAATTTCGTTTTTAGCATCTTTACAATTATTTTCAGACAAAAATGAAAACCCGTAAACGTAAACAGGTGTTTGTACTATTTCTCGTTTGGCTTGAGTTTATAAGCCCAAACACATGGATACGTTTTTCAAACTTGTTTTGTAAACGTTACTGTAAGAAACTGTAATGGAAACTTCCCAGTTTGATATAACACGTTGTTGTATGTAGATAGTGGTTATTTAAGTACATTAATCTCAGTCTAATCATGCAACAGTAGAGGTTGTATTTTACATATGTTTCTAATAGCTTCCTACGCATAACAATTGGGTCTGTTTTTGTATTGGTAGTGGGTGCATTTTACATATACACCGAAAGCCTTCGTGCGATAAGCATGTAAGACTCTTCTTATACTTCGGTTGTTTTTTGCAAATACTTCGATTGACGTATAAACATATTGACAATGTGAAAAAGAAAATGCTTAATATTTTCCATTGGAAAAATCTTATCATATTTCCGAAGTGTGAAATAAAGAATATTTACCAAGAGAAAAAGCAACGACTTTTTCAGCCCCGCAGAATTTCCCTTTCTTGTCTAAAAATCTGGTTGGGTCAAATACTTCTGGGTTAGGAAAAAGGTCTGGATCACTTAAAATGGAGTCCAAATTGGGAAGAATGGTTGCATTCTTTGGAATACGATATCCTCTAAAGTAAATATCTTTCAGGGCTCCATGGGGTACCGACAGGGGAACTATATTGGCAATGCGTAGGACTTCAGTGATGACTGCATCACAATAATGCAGGCTAGGTCTGTCAGCAATGATCGGTGCGCGTGACGAGCCAACAACTGATTCTATTTCTTTGAACATCCGGGCCTGAACATCCGGGTTTCGAAGTAAGTAAATAATGGCCCAGCGAATAGTTGTAGACGTTGTTTCTGTTCCAGCAAGAAATAGATGAAGAATAATGAAATCCAAATTATCATCTGAAATATAAATACGTATTTGGTTTGAAGTATGCTTTATAAATAAAGTTTTGTCTATAATTTAAATGAAAAAAACTATCTGCGAAACTACACAAGAACGTATGCCATCGTTTAACTATCCCATTAAAATAATCATGACTGCGGTTCAAATTTCATCAATTTTCTTAGAACATTATGTCAATTTATGCAATAACATCAATTGTTTTTTCTTGTTTTAGGATTTCAATTATCAAGGCGCGAACAACACTATTTGACGTACTGATTGAATGTATCACAATTTAATTGGTAAAATACCATTGTGATATTTTCGTTTTTTTCAGTCAAGGATAATACAACATTATCAATTCAATAATATTTCAACTCGTCGGAGTTATACCTTATACGTTGTAATATTTGTTTAATTTGATGACCATAATATCATGCTCATGAAGACACAAATACCATAACAAATCAGGTAATCCCTCAATGTTTCACTGTAGGTATTTAGGACAGGTTTCTTCATATTCTTAAATATATGCGTTATTCATGTTCATGTGGCAAAACCAGTAAAACATTTCCAATAAAATCCATAGTGATGAGCACACTTGTAAATGTGAGCTAAGCCGAGGCTCATCAGCTGGGATCCGACGTAAAGGTGGTTTTGTAATCTACTAAATTATTCATCTGCGGTTCAACGAAACACCGTAACAAATATATAATGACGTTATCAGCTAGTAAGTCATGGCAACAATGTTAAATTGATCAATTATTTTTGAAATATGAAAAGCATATGTGTGGTGAAGTTGATTTTGAAATTTATTTTGGCAAAGACAATTAGACACTTATCTTTAATTTAATCCGATCTAGAGCTCCAAATGATATAGATTATAATAAAAGTGCATACATTATTTTTTTGGTGCTACTTAGTTTTGTTAATGAGACAGGGAGATATATATGGATGTCCACATACAAATAAACTACACCAATTGCAAAATTGCTTCTTGATGTGATTTACTGTAACTAAATCTTCATTTTCCTTGTCCTAAAATACTTTTAGAATAAACTGTAGTTGTTTTAGTACAGGCAAGAGAGGCAATATGTTCTGGATACGTTTGCCAAGGTGGCCATGTGTTTCACTGTTTTTTTAATATTCTAATGATACAAAGAATACATATGGATGAGACAGGACCGACCTTAACAACCATTCACCTTCATATTATTTAGTATATATTTGCGTCAAAAATACACTGATTCAAAACTACCTTAATAGTTGTGTGCGAGCTGGTTCTGGAAACAAAACCTTTATCTACAATTGTAAAGTATATTGACTAACTTTTGGTGGAGTTACTTGTTTTATAAACGTAGTGAAAGTTCAACTTCCTGTAAATTAATAATGCTACATACATGGCTTACAACATTAAATGATAGTAATAAGCCCAACCGCCTATTGAAAAAAACCAATAGATTGCAATACATACACCTGAAGGCAGGATTGTCCTTGTCATGTTTCGATTGTTCCTTAATGAAAGCATCTATTAAATCTTGCGATGCGTTCGGATCAAACACCTTTTTGTGTAGTTCTACCAACGTTTGAAAATAGTCTCTGAGATGTTCAAAGTTTTTCAAAAATCTATTGATACCAAACAAATCTCCTGGTAGGAAGCGTAACAAAGGGAACGTGGAGACAATACTTGTCGGGCTAGCTCCTTGTACATCAATCCTACTTAGGAGCCACTTAAAATCCTTGTCGTCGTGGTTAAACCGTTGTCCAAACACAATACTGCAGATGATGTTCGACACACTCGAATGTGCCAAAGGGCTGATGTCAAATGCTTTTCCATTTTGATGTCCAATGACATCCAAGAATACATCGACTTCCTCCATGACCTTTGTCTCTAGTGATTTCTTGCCGAACCCTAATTCTCTGAGAGCTGTTAATGAGAATGTCCTCGTTTGCTTCCAGTGTTCTCCCGAACTTGCAAGTAAACCTGTAACGATAAAGTTAATTTTTAAATAGATATAATTTAATGAAACTTCGAAAATGCAGTTATTGTCCGCTGGACTTCAATGACAATTACATTCAATTGCTAGCAGCAGTATTCGCATAAGTGATTAGCATTTCTTGACAAACATTGTTTACACTAGGCGAATCGTTATTAAATTTAATCGGTCGTCAGTAACAGTTTTATAGTTTTATATTTCTTAAGAGCTTTATACGTTTATTCCGATTTAGGTCGATAATATATGTAAAATGTAAACTATTCTTGCAGCATCCTGAGGTTGTCCAACGAAAATACTAAAAACAAATCACCGCGTAGTAGATTCACCATATATTTTCCACGATGCGATGTCGCCTAATCTTTCAATAATCTTCTGATTATTATTTTACCGTATATGCGAAAACGTTCATCCTCTAACTACATATATAAAGAATTGACCACTGTATAAAGTCCACATGAAATGTAGTGCTAACGTCCTGTAAATAAAACAAAACAACAGAATACCACAAAATCTATCTCCCTTTCATTCATCGCTATACGACTCCATGCCACGTCATCATTGCGATGCAATCAATGCCTGGCAATACGTCCAACTCATTTGACGTTACATCAATTTAATTTGGGATGGACAATCTTTCGTCTACCAAAAGAAAACACGATTAGAGACGCTAATAGAAGAGATTTTAGTGGAGGTATTGAAAACAACTTCTTGAGTCACGAACTGAAGACGCTATCGGTTTGTTGAGAAGACTGGTACCAATAAAGACAATGTTTTGTTTATAATTTTTATGAAAACACGTTGGTAGGTCACATGATTTTGCTCAAAACGGAACTATTTTCCAGCAGAAATGCCGGTGAATATACAGCATTTATCGGGAGGACATCACCAAAAAACGTAAGCAAACAGGAAAAACGGAATGTATCTGTCCAAAACTGTCAATAGAGTGCTTACTGGTAGTAATACGCATTAATGTAATTATGACGTTGATTGATTAAGCTCGGTGTAAATGATCTCTGTTGTACCCTCTGTCTGTGTAACCTATTCCTAATAACGATGAATAGCGAATAACTGTCCAACTTTACTTGTCTGTTATTTAGGTCTGGCTCCACGGATAGATGTGATACACCTAAACGTCTGATCTGTACCTGGTACCCTGTTTACACTGCATCAAGTGATGACGCGATGGTGATATCTTCAGAATAATGGCGCATGTCAGCTGTCTCTTCCACAGAAAGGTAAAGACAGATTTATCATTCCGTAGGAAAACGGGATTGCACTTGTGAAGTGTTATAGAAAACATTCTTTGAAATAAGCCGTTTGGATAATGTTAATGAAGTCGATAAAAAAAAAACCGCCATCGTGTAGGGAGCGTCGTCTGCAATAAGACATAAGGTTAATAACACACTCTCATGAAAGCCGTAAGCTATACTATAACAATCATTCCATCGTGTAGAGAGCGTCGTCTGCAATAAGACGTAAGGTTAATAACACACTCTACTGAAAGCCGTAAGCTGTATTATAACGTACTTTAAATCAGCCATACAATTAATCACATGTTAAAATAACGCCGCCAAGTAGACGGTCTGTAAAAAGCCGTAAGGAATATGCCTCATCACTGGGTGTCCCCAGCTTGTATCTGACTCCATCGTAGAGATAAACGTTTGTGAGACTCACACTTATTACGATTTCTTTGTTGAAAATGGACCATCAATTTTGACATTGATATCATATGGTGCAAAGTGTAATTTATTTGTGCCTGATAAGAGTTAAGAGAGTGCGTTTACACTATCTTAGTGTTTGGTAACGATAGTATATAGATAGTAATAGCCCCTTACCTCTGCCCTTGACAATCATACGGTTAGCTAGGGAACAAGGACGATCTGAGAATTCTTCTGCCCTTTTCACCAGAGCATCCTTGATGACGTCATAACCATTTAGGACGACAAGCAGTCGAGTTCCGACCTGGATGCTGAAAATGTCTCCGTACTTTTTCCTCAATTTCCGGAATGTTCTCGTAGGTATTTTGTCCGATGCCATTAGTTTTATTCCAGATAAACCTGGTATACCTCCCGGGCCAGGAGGAAGGCCACGGTTTTGTTTAATCCAGCCTAAAACCAGAACGATTACGACTACAAACAAAACAGATAGGAACACTTCCATGTTTGAGGTACGACGCAGTCAAATTTCGTCTGTTGCAGTAAATAAGGATAATAAGACCACTATAGTGATAACAACTTGATCAACTGGAGCACGTTCTACATACTGACTCCGTCTATCTGTCACCCGGTCACATTTAAACTTCGATCTAGTTAGTGAACTTTAAAGAGATTCCGAACTCGACGTTTTGTATTCACGAAGTTGGAGTGATACCGGACTGGATCTTTTCGGCAAGTTTTATTTTTTTAATTAGGCCTCTATGTATTTAACAGTTGCTATACATTTGTATGGCGGTATAATGTAGGTACTACTAAAGGAAGTCGTTCAGGACATTTTCCTAACGGAGAAAAACATACAAAACCTTCATATTAATAAACTACAAGTCAAAAATGTGTCGTTTTGTGTGATTTTGTAACATTCTTTGTAACGAAACGAGCTTTGTTTTCTTCCTGTGGTATTCGATTTAGAATATTGAGGCAGTCATCTGGGAAGGCGTCATACTAATATCCTGACGTGGGGGAGGGGAGTGGGGGAGACGTGTGACGAAGCCTAGCGTATTTACAGTACTTTTCTAGATTTAACTTGTATTCTTTATCTATCCTGATCTCACCTCATAACCTACAGCTGAGTGACCCTATACTTGTCAATCGTATGAGGGTGTAGCTAATCATGTATATTACTGAACATGGCAGGTTTTGAATTCCGTGTACCCAGAAGCGCAAGGTATGGAATTTAAATCTTACTTATCAAAATGCAAAAATACAAAACGTGATCTGGGCCTGTATTCATGAAACCGTTCTCATGCTCAAACATGGATTCTGTGCTCAAACCAACTTTCTTGTTACTCACTTAAATCATGTCAACCGATCAAAATGTCAAATGTAAACATTGAAAACAGTATTCGGGTTCAAGTCTCTTTAAAGAAAATCGAAATCTGTTGCAAAATAAGATTTGTTTATGAATTTATAACCAGACCAAGTAATTAAGCTTGAGCACAAAATCCATGCTTGAGCATGAGAACGGTTTCATGTAAACGGGCACAGGACTATCTAGTGATGCTCAACGTCAGTAAACCTAAGTTAGGTAAATGTTTTTATGTATCAACACGAGTATAAATATATTCAACTGAAACGAACGAAGTCAAGGATTAATAAATTTGTACATATAAAAGAGATAAGCTACGGTGTATGTTTTTAACATTCATTTAACAATCTCGTTATTTTGAGTTTTTGATACCTTATCGATCCGTTGGATGACATATGAAGATCGAGTAAGCATTACTGAGTATATAGAAATAAATATTACTTTCTTCATTTGATGGTCACTTAATCCTTTTCAAGCATGTGTTCTTGTTTCATTCTTGCGTAGGCAAAATTATTTTTCTGTTCTGTTTGGACCAAGCAAAATTATCATTGCCGAATACTGAAAGCTTTGGTCCTTTTGGTTGCTAAAAACACCACACCCAAACTGTTTCACACTGTTGACGACCCAATTGTGAACTATATCCAGATTTGTATATCTGGCCCATATATTTGAAATTTTAGATTTTAGAAATTTCTGATCTTTTGAAGACGTTCCCGTGATCCGGTCCGTATTTTCTTGGAACCAAGCGTAATTACAGAATATTTACACATGTATACACTGCAAACGTTATTTATAGATATTCTCTTTGCCACCTTCCAATCGACGTTTTTCAATACGATTGTGTCCATGACGATATCTAGAACCTTGTACTCCAGCTGCGGGACTATAACGTTGGTAATCAGTTTGGATGTCGACATCATTGCCGCGAAAATGTGAAATGACATCTTCTGCACGGTGACGACATTTCCATGCTCATGTGAGGTTTGCAACAAACATGACAGTTGTACAGCTAAAGTGGAACGGCTTGATAGATTACTAGAATAGCAGAAACTGCTAAATATTTCTTAAAATAACACCAATCATATCAAAAGGATGAATCAAAGTTAGTTCCTTTTGTTCCAATCCACGGCTTTTCAAATTTTTCCTGTGCTAAATAACAAATGTCAAGAGTTAAAGCAAAAAAGCAGGCGTATGAGAAACCTGTTTATTAAACATGATATTTTACATAGAATACGCCAACGTAAGCACTTAAAATGTATATTGTCATGCTCTAAGTTTGATTAGTATTGTGTAACACCAGAAATATCCAAATGTAAGACACCAATACGTGGTACATGTCCTATGCTTATCGAATGTAATACTTTTTTGGTCAAGAATGGTTTGAAATTTACAGGAAGGTTAATATGAATTGTAAATCAAGAAATGTAATTGATGCAATAGTTTGTTCTAAATGTGGTGACTTCTACATCGGTCAAACTGGCAATGAACTCAGAACACGCATTAATGTACATAGAAAACAAACTAGAACTGAATCTTTACGAAATCTGCATGTTAACAAACATATTCATGAATGTACCGGAGATAAATTTAATGTATTACCTTTGTATCAATCAATTATTTTCATAAAACACTATTCTAAGAGAAAAGGAAGAAGACCAACCAATCAAAATATTAAAAACAAAGTTTTAACAGACCACAGTAAAATTTTACGTCAGTTTGTCCACCAATCTTTTTACTTCGTGAAGTCACGTTACTATTGTAGTGTGATGACATGTAATTGTGACGTCATTGTTCTTTTGAAATAAACCTGATGAGCCCTGTGAAGGGTGAAAGAGCTAGTTTTTTTAGTCGGTGGTTAGATCTTATTTTTTCTGTAATTACTTACTTCACATGGACATTTAATCCTATTTTATTGTACAAGCTAATATATATATGGTCTATAAGCTATAATAGTACAATGACCGGAATGACGATAATATGTTGGGCGCTATTCCGTCATTGTGTAGCTTCTGTCAGCTAATGCAGAATATATATATTCCCTTTGAGTGCCACAGGAATCTCATTAGAGAGTACAAAGCCAAATTTTTATCAAAATGTAATTTGAAAATATATGACGTAGAACAACTGAACAATGGGCCAAGCGATGACGTCATGTCATTATGTAAACCTGAAGTATCTAGAATGAAAATCGTCACAAAATGGTTATTTGTTTTTCAACTGTTTACGTTGGTTAATGGGTCAATGTATAACCAATGAAAGTATGCGTAACATGTATTGTTATGTATTATTTGTCAAATTTCAGGTTTTATTACAAAAGCTCCCTAATGGAATGGTATTAATCCTGGAAACAACGATTTTTGTTCGTATTACATGTACTAATTTGTCCAAACAGAAAACCAGAAAACATGCATAGTAATAATGATTGTATATTTATTTAGTCTTCACGACATCTGCGTCTTGCAAGACACAACGCATGTACTCCACGGAAACACGTAGAGCATGCTGTACTCGCACGGCGCCTCTCGTTGCCCCTGCAACGCGAGCAGACGACACACTCCTTCTGCTGATGTGGTCGTAGATGTATCAAACGACACCGTCCCAGGTGTCGTTCGGTTTCCCTTTCATCCAACTGTCACTACATAGGCTGTACACGATATCCTGAATGAAATAATGTGTATTTTGGGAATAACAATATCCTATGGATGCGTTGTACACGATCTTTTTCCACAATTTAAGAGTTTTATGGCTCTCGTCATACGTTAGAGTCAGCATGTCGTTCAAGTCTAAACCGCCCATATTTTTGTTGTAGAACTCGACAATGTCCGGTTTCCGTCTTCCATCTTTTACTGCCATGCAGTTGGATACAAGACGAACGGCTTTTCTGTATGGACGTTCTTTATATGCGCAAAGTAATATGTTTCTTTGTCTCATGTAGACAGATTGGCCGGCGTTGACATTTGGTGTTCTAATTGTGTTTGGTTGTTCCTTGCTATTCGCACGTAAAGGGCCAGTAAAGTTCGTACCAACCTGACATAGTCTTTTTGCCAGATCTAGTGAAGAAAAGATACTGTCAATTACTAAATGATAACCTTTGTGCAGCAACCCCGCCGCTTCCAATAACGCAAACACAGCAGAAGACCCCGGGACGGGATCATATCTGCGACCCCTGTAGACGGTCATATGGAGAATGTATAATGTAAAAGACTCCGCCAACATCCAAACTTTGGCCCCGAACTTGCAGTGATTTGAAGGGATATACCGAGTTATTTCAGTTCTATTCTTCGTACTTACTAATGATTCGCAATCGGCTGTGACTTTTGATGAAATAAAAAATGCATTGTCTACTATGTCTAAAGGTAAAACTCCTGGCCTGGATGGGTTGGCTGTTAAATATTATTGTCACTTTTTTGATGAGTTAGGATATATTTTTCCTCATACAGTACAAAGTATCTGGGATGATAGAGAATTGACCAGAACTATGAGACAAGGGTGTTATTAACCTTATTTATAAGAAAAGTGAAGATAAATCTCTGTTGAAGAATTGGAGACCAATTAGTCTTCTCAATGTGGCCTACAAAATTCTAGCCCGAGTAATGTCTGATAGACTTAAAGCTGTTTATCTCCATTCAAATATCAGTTCGGCAGGGGTGTCCAATATCGGCAATGCTATACGTTTTAGCCGCGGAACCCCTGGGAAGAATGATTTTAAAGTCTACAGATATTTCTGGTATTAAGGTTCCTCATACAGACTTTGAGTCAAAGGTGTATCAACATGCAGATGATACAACTTCGACACTTAGGAATAAAGCGTCTATTGTAAATGCTTTTAACCTATTGAAGGTGTACAGTAATGGTTCTGGTGCCAAGATAAATATAGATAAATCAGAAATACTATGTATTGGTAAAGGAAATTTTACAATTGCCGAACTTGAAAAATTACGTATCAAATTATGCGACAAAGATATATGTATTTACATATGTGTAATGCAAAGAATTGGGAAAATAAAGTTGTTTCTATCAGAAATATTATAAGAATGTGGTCACAAAGACAGCTAACTCTTCAAGGAAGAGCTACTGTAATTAGTTCCTTATTGATGTCCAGATGTTGGTATTGTCTTACTTCACAGACTGTACCTCTGACAGTTATTAGGGATATTAAGAAGTTATGTATTGATGTTTTATGGCATAGTGATGCTCATTTGGTGGCATATGACCCTATTATTGGTGAAAGAAAGGATGGTGGTTTAATATACCTGATATTGAATTAAAACTGAAATCTTTTCGATCAAAGTTTTTGTTTAGATGATTGGGCATATCATGTACAGCAGACTGGAAGAATATGTGTAATTATTTTCTCAACAAAATACTCGATTTAAATCTTGACACTGAAGTACTTCATTGCAAGTTTCCAGATAAGTATTTAAGATCATTGCCTATTGTTTATCGTGAAATGTTGAAGGCTTAGTATGCCTTTCAGGCAGTGAATGAAGTTTGTTATAATATAGACACATTTTTTGTTTATGAACAGCCTTTGTTTTTTAACTCCACCTTTTTGAACAATTACAAGCCTATTTGTATTGAGTCTTTCGTAAAAGCGGGTATAACTAAAGTTAAACATCTGACAGTAGAAGTTGTGTCCAAGTTTCTTTCTTCAAATGCTGTAGCTGATGTTGTTAAAGAAACCAATTGTGATATTTCTACAGATGTGGTTTTATCTGATTTTAATACTGTTATGGGATGCATTCCAGCAGTGATTTAAACTAATGTACATACAAATATCAGAACAGAGTCCAGGCCATATGCTACTTATACAGATGTTAATGGGACTACTGTACAGTTAAATCCAAGGACTACTCGGGATATTTACGCTTGTTTCATTCGCTATTGCTTCAAAAGTCCGAAATCATCGGGATATTGGTGAGAGATTTTTCATAATGTTTATCTTCCACATGTTTTTTCAATTATGTATATGCCATTTCTACCTTCTGATATAATTTATGTTCATTATCGTATTGCACATAACTCCATTTTTACGATGGAGAAGTTAAAGAACAAAGTAGATAGCGATACACATCTGTTGTGCGATTCTGAGACGGAAACTTTACTGCATTTGTTTGTAGATTGTTCAGAACTTTCTGATTTTTTGGCTTATATCAATACGTTAACAAAGAAACTTTTTTCATATGCTGATCAGAGTTACCTTTCTGATTTTTCTCTCGGAAAACTTATTCTTCTGGGCTATACCAGGAAGATTAAACATACGAATGCTTTTTTCATCAACTTCTTTCTAGGAGTAGTGCTTTTTTTGCGTTCTTAAAAGGCGTAATCTGGTGGTAAATAAAATGACCAAAGTGATTATAAAGACGTTTTCTTATGTTTACATTTGTAAGTATTTTGATTATATCAAACACTACTACCTCATGAAGAAGAAATGTGTTCTATTCAAGAAATATTTTGTTGCTGACAATAAACTGTTGAAGGCTGTAGATATTTCTCTAGGCACTGAAAATAACGCATCTGATGCATTATCATTATGATTAAGTTGTCTTTTTTCCACTCATTTGTAAATAAGCGTTGACATACTTTTTATTACCATGCTTATTTCATGTAGGAATGTACTTCTGTGATTTTTTATTGTTTATATATGTGTTTTATGTGAACTGTGAGGAGCTTACGGGGACCCAACCCCGGAGGTCCTATTTGCTGGGACTAATAAAAGATCATTTTTTAAAAGAAAAAACAAATGACATCTGCTTAACACGCAGAAGGTCACGGGTTCGAAATTCGTTGGAACCTGTTGTATATTTTTTATCAGTAGACAAGTCTATTTTTCGAAGTGATTATACTTGCTTTACATACTTTGCTATTTTGCGGGAAATGCTTTAAAACAATCACCATTAAAAACGAATACGTCTTCACACAAACAATTAAAAAAATTAAATTACTTCGGCCTTCCACGCAGGCGGCCGGGGTTCGATCCTCGAAGTCGTCTCACGCATGGAATATTAGAGAAAGGGTTTTTCTCCTACCCACACAACTCCGACAACCCAGGTGGAGTATAAAATGGTCTGGGGTGGATTTTGCGGTATCTTTGCTGTAGCATTCAAGTGAGGTGGCACTTTAAATGATGCCGTTGGAAGCACGGTCCCACTACAAACAGAACACATCGCATCTCCAGCACACACGCAGGTATACAAACATAGGGAGATATTGGCCAGGTGGCATAGGACTAGTAGCTAGCGCCTGATAAGGAGGCTCCTGCGAATTCCTCAAAGTTGAATTGAGTAATGTAAATGCTAATTGTATTAATTGTATATCTATGTACTGTAAAGCGCTTTAGAGTGGCTTATATGATAGCTAGATAGAGCGCTATATCAAATGCTGTATATTATTATTATTATTAACACACCCTGGAAGCATTGCGTGTCCTGATTCTGACCACTGACGAGTAATTTGTCGAATAAACGCAAATACTCTCAATGTTGTCGATCAAAAATGATTCTACATTTTAGCTGGAAAGTCAGTTTGCAATTATTTTCTATACTCTACACAGACGTATACACTTTATAATATCTGCTCTACAGTCACATTCTGCGGCACCGCTACGGTAAAAAACCCACCGGAAATGTATCATTGAAAAATGCTTACAAAATAACTTCAACGTTGGCATGTGCTGTTTTTAAAAGTCAATAAAATGTATGTCATATTTTCAGTATTACCGTTTAATGACAAATCGACGCTATTGTGTCTTCCTTATATTAGGTAAGAGACATATAAAGCCAGTAGTATATACGTCTCTGGTTAGGTCGACACTTCAAATAAACAGCAAAATACCAACACACATTTATTTTTATACAATACAGTACTTCTGTATGCGATGCTAAATTATATCACGGACTAAGACAATCTAATTCCGTGATTATATTTATCTCAAAAATATAATTGAATTATGAGATTCAAACATTTTCTCTTCATAAACATGTAATATACCAAAGTTATATCTTATCATCTTGGTTCAATAATGGAAATCGTCTCAATCCACTCCCTTAGGCTACTTAGGTGTGACATTTGAGTACAGGTAAATAATACTAAACACACTTGTGTCCAGTGCTGACAGCAGGAGGTCCACGACGCACCAATTTGGGGTTTCTCTTGTGAAACCAATTTCTATTATAAATACTTACCACAGTCATTATAATGCATATTTCAACCAAACTTGGCTCTTTACATACGTAAAATAAAGAATCCCCCCTCAGGAGAACCCCTGGAGAACTCCACCAATCAGACGGCAGTATTCACGCACGTGATCAGACACGAAGATCTGTTTCCCACTTCATAATTTCAAAGCCCCAAAAAATGAGAGCCAATGAGACAAGGGGAGGATGGAGGGAACTCACCTAATGACTGTGGAAAGTATTTTTAATAGAAATTGGTTTCACAATTCTATTTCAAAATACGTTACCACAGTCATTATAATGCGAATTCGACTTACCGCAGTGGTGTCTCCGTAGAGCGATGAATGGTTCCAAATATGGGACCAATACCCCCAGAGGAAAAATTCAAAACATCTTTTCTTTTGTGACACAGCCTGATTACGACCAGCGTTCCGGATCACGCGGAAGAACACATAATGAGGCTCATACAAAAGAAGATGGGGGACAGACAACGGACTTGGCAGCCACAAGAGGGCCCAAATAATACAACCCGTCAGACTGTCCCGACAAAGATCGGAAATAGAACTCCGTGAACGTAGAATGATCCCTCCAAACAGCAGCTGTTATAACCTCAGCGTCAGAAAAACCATTAAATAATGCCCATGAAGTAGCTAAAGTGCGAACCTCATGAGTCCTAACCCCTTACACCCACAATGACTGATTGGATGGGCTCGAACGGCGCCCTCAACAAGGAATCTAACACAAGTGCTAAATTCCATCTAGGAACCAATTGCCGCGAAGAAGGCTTCTCAATATAGAAGCCCCTAATGAAAGCAGACAATGGAGCGTCCGAGCCCACAGATTAGCAATGGCTGAACGATAGCCTGCAATAGTGCCCGGAGACAGAACTTTGTCCTGGAACAGAGACAAAATAAAGTCGGCTACAACGGGAACAGAGGCAAAGACTGGATCAATCGACCGTCCGACACACCAATCACCGAAGGCCAACCATCGAGAATGGAAGACGAAGGTCTTAGTGATCCTGGGATGCGAGTTGCAACTTATCGAGAAAAGCCAGTCTGAGTGAGCCTTCCCGAGATAGCATCCAACCGTGAAGGTGGAGCCGTTCTGGTCCCGAGTAGAACTGCCGGGACTTCGGTTGAGACAGCAGATCCCACAGGGGTGGGATGATGCGTGGGAGGTCCACGGAAAGCCGAAGCAACAGAGGAATCTAAGGTTGTAGAGGCCAGAGCGGTGCAACCAGCAACACAATACAAGGGTGTAGAAGAATCTTCTCCAACACCCTGCCCACAAGATTGAAGGGAGGAAACGCATACGCGTACATTCCCAACCAGTTCTTGGATATAGCATCCACCGCCATGGACATAGGATCTGGAACCGGAGACACAAGCGTAGGGAGTCGAAATTGCAGAGCCGTGGCGAACAGATCCACATGGGGTCTGTCCCAAACCAGGCAACGAGACAGGAACACCGAACGCTTTAGGGTCAATTCGGTGAGAACTGATCTCCTGACACAGCAACAGGACCTGGGTGGATAAAGTACACAAAGCCGGGGAATGGGTGCCTCCCTGGCGCTGCAGATATGCCACCACAGTGGAATTGTCTGTCACCAGACAAATGGCCTTGCCCTGCAGGGAGGGTCGAAGGCCCCGAAGGGCCAACAGAACAGCCTGCATCTCAAGAACATTGATGTGCTCTGAAAGCTGCTCCCCCGACCACACCCGACGACTGACCGGAAAGGTATGCACCCCAACCGGTCATTCACGCGTCGGTGTAAAGGGTCATAAAAGGAGATGCCCGAACCAGAGGAACTCCTGCCAAGACATTGCTCTCGGGAGTCCACCACCGAGCTGATTCCTTCACCGACTCCGACAGAGGAATGTACACATCCCTCTGCCGAGAAACCGGAGACCAAACTGACAGAAGGAACAGCTGGAGCGGACGGATGTGAAGCCGACCCAAGGGAACACCATCCGCCAGTGAATTCAGGTAGCCGAGGAATCGAAGGAACCGTCAAACCTGAATCCGCTCAACACCGACCAGAACGGAGACCAACAGAGTGCCCTTCTAGAACTTGGACGCTGGTGGAAGGACCAACCCAAGATCGGTTCTGAACCGAAAACCGAGGAAAACAAAATCCTGGGAGGGGAGAACCTCTGACTTTTCCCTAGAAGGGATGAATCCTAGGCGGCACAGGATGCAAAGAACCGACCTCGTACTCCGGGACAGGATAACTGGGTCCACTTGGAGCAACAGGGAGTCGTCGAAGTAGATGTGTGCATTTACCCCGAGACTGTGGAGGTGCCCCACTACTACCTGCAACAACTTGGTGAAAAATAAAGGGCCATAGGGCATAGTGCGAAACTGGTAAACCTTCTGCTCGAAAGTGAACCTGAAGAACTTCCTGGCCGACCTCCTGACAGGGATGTGAAAGTAAGAATCCTTCAAATCGATGGACATAGCCCACATCCCTGGACGCACTGACGCAATGATGCGTCGTAGCGTTTCAATCTGGAAGTGCGGGGAATCGACGTACGTGTTGAACGTACTAAGGTCGATAATAGGCCTCCATGCACCGGACTTCTTCTTCACGTGGAAGACCCGGGAGTAAAACCCTGGAGACCACCGGCCCGGTGAAAGTTCCTCGATCGCGCCCTTCGCGATCATGGCCTGAACCTCCGACCTGAGAGCCTCCACCTTTCCCGGATCGGACGGAGAAGGGAAAAAAGATACGCTCTCGCGCCAGAGGTTGATCCCGAAGAAGCGGGATGCAGAGACCATTGGACACAACCCCTAGGGCCCAACTGCCTGATGTGATGTCCTTCCACTGAGATACGAAATGGGATAGCCGACCGCCGACTGGTAAGTCCGGAAGGGGCCAATCTAGCCCTTCCTAAACCACATCGGCGGAGCCTCCCACGCTTAAGGGCTAGGGAGCGGCGACAGACAGTGGACAAGAAGTTATCAAGGGCAAGGAAGAGTCAGGAACCCTTCCTACCTATGGAAAATTTCACTTTGCCTCGACCCCTATGGGAACCCCTACCGCGGAAGGAAGATTTCCGACGTTCCGCCGGAGCAGAAGTCGGAGGGGTAGCCTGCTGCTGAAAAGCAGCAGTCTTTACCCTCTTCCTCCTACTTATGGAAGAGCCAGAAGCCTGCCTATTCCTGCCAGCGCCCTTGCATGAAGAACTGTGGCGTGCATCCTCAGACGCAAACGGGTCCAACCTCATCTCAGATTGCACTGATGGAAGGACCCCGCCAAACAAATCCTCGCCAGTCAAGAGAGCCTCCAAAGGGAAGCCCGATAGGAATCGCCGACTGGCAGTCCAGGTTTGGCTGACAACCGGCGGGCAACAACAAGGTGTGATATGGCAGCCGACAGAAAGGCAATCGCATCAAGATGTGCTTTGCAAATTGCCTGGCTGAGGCGCTCCATCAGTCCAACCTTGCTGGGGAGCTGATCCACCGGCTTGCAGCTCGCAGCCAGGATCGCAGAAGTAAACCAGTCTGCGTAGGACAGAACATGGAGAGCCAGCCCAAGGAGAGGCTCCAACTTAAAGTGCTTTCTAGGCCCCATCACAACCTGGGCCCGGTTGTTAAAGACTATCGTTAGACTTACGATGTCGTTAAACTCTGGTTAGCGAGTCGTGAACTGTTGTTAAAAAAAGTTAAGATTTAACGACTCGTTAACTTTAATCATTCTCTTATCCATGATTAAATAATTAACGAGTCGTCAAATATGGCCGCTTTAGCGCTAGTAAGTGTGCCTCCTCAGAGGAAAAATAGAATATATAGGCACCAGCAGATCCTAGATCCATTTTGATTGTGTCTGGCCGGCATGGCCTGTTAAGACAATTCTTAACCAGAAGTTCCAGGCGAAATCATGCTCTATCCGTTGAGCAGCAGGTAGCCTGCAGCCTGAGGTTTTTGGCAAGTGGCAGCTTCCTGCAAGTTGTTGGGCACACTACAGGTATTTAATTATATAAACATTAAAACTTGGATATAAAACTTAAAAGTACTTAAAGTACTAATTTTGTATATATATATTTGTACACTTTAATTTCTCTTTATTTAAATGGCTTATATTTTTCATCAATACAGCAGTGCTCTCATCTGTTATTACTCTATACTGAATGCTTAAAGGGGCTGGTCGGGGAAAAAATGTCATATTTGCTAAAATGGCATACACATGTTTAAAATACCTTCTTATGAAATATACCGATTCAAATTTTGCTGAAATTCACTCCCTAAGAATAAAAATTATAATTATATTAAAGAAATCCTAAATCGTCACCTGACAGTCTAAAACTCTCAATTGACCCAGATCAGTGATGTAATTTTACCGCACGCGCGTCATCAACAAGGCCAAATGTAAACATCGCGCCGAAAGAAAAAGATGCATGCAAAAGTCATGACAGGTACGAGGTATCAATACTGTTATATATAACAACAACATATAGGTAGGAATACTACACTTGTATCATACATGACCTTTGAAAACAATTATTTACGTATAGTATTGCTGTCTTGTCCGCTAGTTGAGTCCGACATGGCATATGACTGCGTGCTATTGTTGCTATCGTCACTGCCTCACTTTCGAAACAACCACGTGACATGTATAAATAGATCTGCGCTAAATTTACGCGGGGCTTCCCCGAGATTTCAGTGGTCAAAACTGGACATTGCAAGCAGAACTCGACCATCATATTGCCTTGGGATAACTTTTGGAAGGCCAGAGAACGCATTTAGACCCATTTATTTTGTATTTTTTTCCCCGACCAGCCCCTTTAACAAGTATAAGAATAAAACTCTATGTATTCAAGTGTTACAATACTTCTTGCCAACAGTGCCAACAATAACCAATTTACAATAATCATATCACTTAGATCTATTAGTTAGTAAGTACTTTTGACTTATTAACTTGAGGTTACACTCCTTTGTTTTAAAAGGAAGTGGCAAGTCACTTTAAGTGTCACAGTATTGACTATACTTTCCTTGCATTGCCAGAAAAAAAATCTCATTAAATAAAATCTCAATTGTTTTACTGTAAACAACTTTGTCATTTCATTGAAAGGATTGGACAAAAGCACAGTGTCTAGATGTGTCAGGGATGTGTGCGCAGCTCTGTGCCAGTTCAAAGACCATGTACTTAGGTGGCCTTCCCTGGACGACAGTCAACGAGGGAAGACAAAATTCTTTGCCATATCTGGCTTTCCCTCGGTCATTGGGGCAGTGGATGGCACCCACATCAAATTGCAGGCACCACATAATTCTATTCTATTCACGTGGATGAGCCATCGTATTTTAATAGGAAAGGATATCACAGCATCAATGTGCAAGCTGTAAGTGATGCTGATGGTAAGTTATCATGTTGTACTCAGCGTTCTTAAACTTTGTTTATGGCGATAAGAACATTGATAAAAACTGACCTACAGTCTGTTTCAAAAAGTCCATAACTCCTCTCAAAGACACAGTACTGTTGTCCAGACATAGTTTTTTGTTTATGAAAATAACAAAAATAAGTAGTCTATAATTGCATTAGTATTGGAAATTGTACAGCTTGATTAATTCATATTTAAAATTAATCAATTACAAAAAATAAAACATAGTTGGGTTATTTTATTTTTCAGCTAGGCCCTATAGCAATTGAATTTGGGTATAATTTTACCAAAAACTTATTCACTGTGGAATAATTTCTGTTAATTTTTAAATGGGACACATAAATCAAAGGTATAAATATTAAAATTGTTATATATTGAATGATTAATTTATTCAAGTGTCACACACATTAACAACTGATATATTGATTCAAAACAGCAAAAAAGCATTGAAAGAGAACAAATAGTTTGTAACAGGTAGTGTTAAAATCAAAATGAGTTACCTGTGACATCTGATTCAGAATATCCATGCAGTCCTACATGTAAACATGCTAATATGTAGCTGCATGTACAGAAAACTTGAGTACATATGTAATTAAATTTATCAAATCACATTCAATTACAGGAACACTCTGATGTATAATGAAATAAAAAAAACAAACATAACATTTTCAATTACCTATTCCTGCACATTTTTTTTTTATAATGGGGGTGTTTTAAAATCAGTGACTATATTATTCACATGTAAACCTCCTACAAGTATTATTTTATGAACATTGTTTTATTCTGGCACTATATTTGATGAAATTTTAATGTTTTCTGTTATGCAAAAGTGATGTGGATCCAGTGAAACAAATATTTTTTCCTTTCATCTTAGCAATGATTATATCATATCGATGACTTTACTGAGAAATAGTTTATGTAATGAATACAATAACTACCAAATATCATTTGTAGCATTTTAATCCCCTTCAATATTTCTTCTTTAATAGGCAATTCCTCAACATTAATGCTGCATGGCCTGGCTGCTCACATGATGCACATGTCTTCAGAAACGATCAGATATGGGAGTTTATTATGTAATACAAATTGATATAAAAGAAAAATAGTTGAAAATATATTTATTTCCCTTTAATATAAACTCAATATATCTCTTCTAGGGTTGATAAATCCAGATATAGACCTCAGCCAAATGATATAATTGAATAACAAACAACACAAACAGAGAAAACATTTTACATCTTTTTTAAACAGTAATATTAATAACATTATTTACAGCATATTAAAAATGAGCAGCTCCCCAATAGACAAGAGGCCCAAGTCCCTTTAAGCAGTCACCCGAGTTATATTATAGGAACTGGTAGCTCAATTTCATTATTGCAATGTGATGTGGAAATCAACTTGTTAACAAAGTGAAATACAATACTCGTCATGTCACCACAGGATTAGAACTTCAATTAAAGAATTCTTTTGTTTTTAGTTTGATATAAATCAAAGTACTGAAAGTACTGATACAATGCCAACCTTGTCAAAATATGAAGATGGATTTTTGGAAGTTACAGTTCAAAACACTTTCAATCTATGTCAAGGTCATTCATTTAAACTATATTTAAACCCTTCCTTTCAGGAATGCTTATTGTCAAACCTCATGGACCTAGACCTCTGCCTTATTTGGGAGAGGTTGTTAAAGTATTCGCACATGTTTTAACATTGTGACCTTGAAAATTAATCAAGTTCACTTATTTTACTCAAATCTGAAAGCAAATATCAAAACCTAACCCATAAAGAACTTGAGAACAAGCTTTTCAAAGTTTGTTAACCAAAAAGCCAATTTGAACTTTGACTCCTAATGAAGAATGAAAGTTGACCTTTGACACAAAAAAATGTTCCATGAGAAAAAGTTTTGGTCTACATGAAATACATGAAAGAAAATGATGGTTTTAATGGTTAATTTAAGTAAGACACTGAGTGACATCAGAGAAGAGGAATACTGATAGAAATAAGATTATAAATAACATCAGAGAAGTTTTTTTTTAATTTATGAACAGTCACATAACAAATGTGAAGTACTCTAGATGAACATGTTTTAAATTTGACATCCAGTTTTTCATAAATAAACATGTAGAAGTGACATAATTCTGGTCAAAGTTCAGCCAATCAAAACTCCACAAAGTCATATACCACTAGTGGTATACCAAAGTTTTTATCCGGCCGATCAAGTTTGCAATTTTGTTTTAAATAAAGATTTTGAATTTATATTTTATTTCTACAGGTTTGCCTGCAACTTGAGCAGCACCAATATTGGGAGAATGGGGTTCTTTTAGGAGATTCTGGCTATCCCTGCCGAGCTTTCCTTTTAACCCCTTACCTTATAACCTCCAGAACGCTCAACAACAGCGTTACAACATGGCTCACACAAGGACAATGATCACTATTGAAAGGACGTTTTGGAGATGGAAAAGACACTTCCATGTCCTTCACTCAGAGGTGAGCTAATCTACGATCATTACTTTTTTTCTGGTAATAAGCAGTTTTATATTGATAAACCTATGACACTAATTTTAAGGACATTATCTTGATTAAGTGAAAATGATTACCATTAACTTTAGTCCGAATTATTCTGAGGTTTTATCGACTTTTTTCATATCGGTCTGTCGTCGATTAACGTCAGAACTCCGCCCTTTATAATATGCGGGAAATATGTGCCCCGCGCCCAGAGCGCACTTCAAACTGATATTTTAGAAACAAATCGTCACTTTCACACACATGTCGGACATGGATCGAAAGATCGAAAGTAATTGCATGAGCGTTTTAATTGTTTCCATTGCCGGCATTAGTGATTTCAACCGATGTGCATTTTGTACGATATTGCAGAACTTGGTCTTGTTTTCGTTGTAATAAAAGTGTTTTTTTATTTTTATTTTTATTTTGCACATAAATTTACAATGACATTGTCAAATCTCACAATGCCCAGCGATATCTCAGCAGCCGTCATGTTTATTTATATTGGAGATTGTAGTTCCGGTCAGTGTTTTATTAATACGCTAAGAATTGTGTCTCGTGATGCATGGTAATTAAAGTCCCATCAACGACACAGCTTTCAAAGAGGCTATGTAGTGACAATGCCATGCAAATAAACATTGTTTCACTGACATGCTGTGACGGTATAATCAATTACGTTAACAATGATACGTCTATATTAATATTTAAACCAGATCAGTTTATGCATAGTCTATGACAAAATAACACAAGAAAAGTTTACTGAATTGATAATTAATATAAAATCAATTACTATCTCGCAATTTTACAAAAAAGATTGAAAAACAACAATTGACTGACCTTTTCCGGGCCGGCCCGAAATGGTCTGATCTGCCGGGAATGGGAACATATTAACATTTTAAAACATCGAAATGTGCATGCACACCGTGTCGTCATTTCCGTATTGCGTATTGGGCATTCAACATCGTAGTGCAAATTATAGTTACACCTGGGCCGTTGAGGGTAGTTCAACGTTTTGACTTCCGGTTGCGCACGCAGAAATGGTGGATTGAAAGAAAATTCTCGGCAACGACTCTCATCAGAAAAGTAGTTTAACTACATATAATATAATTGATCGAACGTCAGGTTTGGTGAGAATGTAGAGAATACATATATAAAGAGATACATCAAGTCATTGTAAGGTGTGCTCTTCAAGGAAATAAAGATGACGACGTGATAAGGTGTAGGGGACCATTGTTTACCTTTCTAGCACCGTGTCGCGGGAGACTAGTCAGGTGCATACTACGATCGGGACTTGGTAAATTACCAAAAATCAACAACTTCATATATCCGGGACACAGTAGAACCTATTAAATGAGTCTATCCAGGCTCTCGAAATATCTGGACAAAACCGAAGAAGACGTCGAAAGACTGTTCAAAAATAGTCAGTTTTCCCGCCATCTTGTGTTTGTGTCGGACAGCAAAGGGAGGCAACTACGTGACCAACAAAAGGGACACGGTGTCTCAGAAATTAACTGGAACATCAAACCAGGAAAAGGTACCAGTTACCTTGTAAATTTCATCTTCGAAAATGTAGACCTGCTTGTAAAAACACACGGTGCTATTCTACTCGCGATCTGGTCCGGGACATGCGATTTAACACGCAAGGTAAGTGGCAAATACATTGACTTAAACCATTCCATCTTGCCTGAGGATATCACAAACCAATACAAAAGGCTACAGTCATTACA